>NC_135554.1:25073091-25343091 GCF_964340395.1 Glandiceps talaboti | reverse complement strand
CGAATAAGAACCATATATTCTAGTTCTCCGAGACTGCCACCGCTGAGGAACATTGTTGTTCACTCTTGCGATTGATTGGGGCCACGTTTGAACCCGTGCTATGAAGGCTATAGAAGTCACTATTCATACTGACTTTTACCCGCCACAAACATGACAAAGGTAATACATACAACCTTCGGAATGACAGTCAGGTCATTTAAAGAAACAGTTATTGTCGACAACGCATACAAGATCACTTGAGAAGAATGGGAAGTAACATTGTGATATGTATTCATGATCCAACAAGTACTACTCAAAACCGCCATCAAATTTAGGGTGGCCGATACTTGGTGAATTTCAATATTTTAATTCAAATGAAAACTGTACATACATGAACTAACAAATACAGAATGTTATCAATCAGCACACATTAAGTCGAAGAGCGTGTAATAAGTATAGTATTCAAATGAACTAAGTTTTTCAAAATTTTCTGATCATGATTAAAACCATGGTATATACTATTATTGTCTAAATTCAATTTATAGACACTTCACTGACCGCTACGATATCAGCTATTAACGTTTTAACCCTGACCACAGGTTGATGGTAAACAAATATATATATATATATACTTTGTTTCATGCTATTGCCACTCTACATAGATATGACTGTATTGAGTACTGTTTACTCCAGTATAGACATTTTACATATATTGAGTTTATATATATATATATATATATATATATATATATATATATATATATATATATATATATATATATATATATATATATATATATATATATATATATATATACATAAAACTAAGCAAAACTGTCCCCACATATATGTTACATAAGATTTGCATTTACATCAGCAAAGAACTTGAAATTAAAAATGTGAAGATGAGCCTAGATTTAGTAACTGGAAGGATATTTGCTCTATATTCTGATGAAACAACTAACCTCAGCATATCTATCCCAGGGTATAGCTTGCACTATGGAAATAAAGGTGATGGCCAACACTATCTTCAACATTTTGGCAGAGCTGGGAAGTCGTGGATATTTTGATCACCAGTTTAGATTTGTTCAAGCCTACTCGTCTTAAGGGTAGAACCATTTTATTTCGGGGGGTGGGGTGGAGGAAATGGGTATGGCAGCCGCAAATTGTTTTCCCCCTCACTGTGACAATTTTTTTTCTATTATCAGTCCTGCATCAAATTATTTTTTCCATAAAATTATGCAGAAGCAATGCCCTTTTTTACTCGGTTACCAATTTTGTAACATGCGGTTCATAACTATACCTTTAGTTACCCCATCTAATAAGTGATAGTGGTATAGACCGCCCCCAGCTGTACAAGTGTATGGTTGACTGGTCTGAAACGATGGCAAAACTGGGGTGATAAAGTTCTCGTGGTGGTTAAAAACCAACGTAGTAGAACTGACCAGCCTGAAAATTGGCGTGCTCGACATCACACCCTCTACCCCAGTCCGTAATCTCAGTGTTACTCTACGTAGGGACGGCTTCATGTCTGATCAGATTAGTCATATTTGCAAGAATGGTTACTTTTCATTACACAAGATTGGAAAAATTCGCAAACTGTTAGACAAAGCATTTGTGACATCCTGACTCGATGCAATGGTCTATTGTATGGAATTCCAAAATACCAGATAAATCGTCTGCCGTCACTTAGGAATGCTGCAGCCACAGGCATTTGTTTCCCGAGTTATGGCTCAGAATATTTCTATCAGAATACAATAAAATGACGATAATATCGTTAATATTGACGTTATTAAACCAACACTATATGAAAGGGGTAAAATTACACATGTTTCTGTGATCGCACAGTTTCACTAAATGCGAAGGAAGACACGTTGTCGATATTATCGTCATTTTATTGTATTCTGATAGAAATATTCTGAGCCATAACTCGGGAAACAAATGCCTGTGGCTGCAGCCCGTCTCGTCAGTTATACAAGTAAATTCGACCATATTTAATTCTCCTGAACTCATTGACTTACATTGGCTCCAAGTTGAGGCTAGGATTAATTTCAAAATCCTAGCTTTTCAGCAGAACCAAGATTTTGTGTTGGAACATAAATGCTAATTAAATCTGACAGGTATAATGGTGCCACGTGATTTATTACGTTCAAGGTGAGATCACTTTCAAGATAATCAATCACGTAGCACCATTATACCTGTCAGATTTAATTAACATTTATGTTCCAACACGAAATCTTCGTTCTATGCAAAGTTCAGTATTAAAAAGTTTATTTATCTTTTTTCTCTATGATAATTAACTTACCACTGATTCTGGGACTCGTGTCCTACTCAGCATTTAGACAGTGTGTTTGAACTACTGTATCAATGGTAGGGTTATGTTTTAGAGAAAGAAAGTTGAGGGACGGCCAGTTTTTAACACCGATGGAATCTGGTAGGGTTATATTTTACGCAACAGTGAGCAGTATCGGGTCAGTATGGTCAGATTATTTTTATCATACCGTTAGTCTTAAGCATCAGAGATATTGGTAGTATTACAATTCAACACCTACATCATGAAGTCAGGGGCTAACTTTCAGCTCAATCAGTTGATTATGTGCCGAATTACAACTGCAATGAGTCTACAATGACCCTAATTCACCAAACTAATTAAAACAAAAACAGTAGTCACTAGCAAACTCACATAATACTATCAAGATTCACATACATAGTTGTTCCGAAAATACATTCAGTTACTTTAGGATAGCAGGACTGCAATGATTGCTAACCACTTCGGTGACAACTCAAAGTCCTATGCGATCTTATAATACTCGTATCATTTTAACAGACAACCAGAAATCATTTATGAATAAATTTGTGATAAATTTCTAAAAAAAATAAAAATAAATGCTTTACATGCGCGTTGTCTGTGATCTCTTCTTTAAAATAAGAAGCGGCTTAACATTGATTACAACATTCAGACTTATTACAAAATAATGAACAAGTCCTGGTTGACGCCTGTCAACAGTTTTTAACTATAAATAGCGATATTGAGTGTACTAATAAGAACCATATAGTCTTGTTCTCCGAGACTGCCACCGCTGAGGAACATTGTTCACTCTTGTGATTGATTGGGGCCGTGTTTGAACCCGTGCTGCGAAGGCTATAGAAGTCACTATTCATACTGAATTTTACCCGCCACAAACATGACAAAGGCAATACATACAACCTTTGGAATTACATCAGTCAAGTGGTGGAATAATTTAAAGAAACAGTTATTGTCGACATCGTAAACAAGATCACTTGAGAAGAATAGGAAGAGTCTTTTATTAAACATTGTGACATGTAAACGTAGTATAGTTTAGTATTCATGATCCAACAAGTCCTACTCAAAACCGCCATCAAATTTGGGGCGGCCGATACTCGGTAAATTCAGATGAAAACTGTACTATACATGAACTAAGAATGTTATCAATGAGCACACATTAAGTCGAAGAGGATATATAAAAAAAGTATAGTATAAAAATGAACTGAATTTTTCAAAATTTTCTTACGGTATTTCTGATTATGATTAAAACCATGGTATATATTATTGTCTAAATTCAATTTATAGACACTTCACTGACCGCTACGATATCAGCTATTAACGTTTTAACCCTGACCACAGGTTGATGGTAAACAAATATATAATAAGATTTGCATTTTGTCAGGGGAAAGAGATCTTTACATCAGCAAAGAACTTGAAATTAAAAATGTGAAGATGAGCCTAGATTTAGTAACTGGAAGCTATTTTGCTCTCTATATTATTCTGATGAAACAACTAACCTCGGCATATCTTTCCCAGGGCATAGCTTGCACCATGGAAATAAAGGTGATGGCCAACACTATCTTCAACATTGTGGCAGATCTGGTTTGGAAGTCGTGGATATTTTGATCACCAGTTTAGATTTGTTCAAGCCTACTCGTCTTAAGGGGAGAACCATTTGATTTCGGGGGTGTTGGTGGAGGAAGTGGGTATGACAGCAAATGTGTTTCCCCATCCCTGTGACAGCATTTTTTTTTCTTTTGTCATTCCTGCATCAAATTATTTTTCCATATGCAGAAGCAATGCATTTTTTTCGGTTACCCATTTTGTAACGTACGTGCGGTTCATAACTATACCTTTAGTTACCGCATCTAATAAGTGACAATGGTATAGACCACCCCAGCTGTACAAATGTATGTATCGGTCTGAAACGATGACAAAACTGAGGTGGTCCAGTTCTTGTGGTGGTTAAAAACCAACGTAGTAGAACTGACAAGCCTGGAAATTATCGCACCCTCTACCCCAGTCCGTAATCTTAGTGTTACTCTACGTAGGGACGGCTTCATGTCTGATCAGATTAGTCATATTTGCAAGAATGGTTACTTTTCATTATACAAGATTGGAAAAATTCGCAAACTGTTAGACAAAGCATTTGTGACATCCTGACTCGATGCAATGGTCTATTGTATGGAATTCCAAAATACCAGATAAATCGTCTGCCGTCACTTAGGAATGCTGCAGCCCGTCTCGTCAGTTGTACACGTAATTTCGATCATATTAATATTACTCCTGTACTCATTGACTTGCATTGGCTCCCTGGGCCAGTTGAGGCTAGCATTTATTTCAAAATCCTACTGATCACTTTCAAGATAATCAATCAGTGAACGTAGCACCGTCATACCTGTCAGCATTTATGTTCCAACTGTTCTGCTGAAAAGCTACTCTTAGTCCAACTACGTGGTAATTTGAATAAATCTTATGGCCAGAGGGCTTTTTCAGTGTGCGCTCCCTCTCTTTGGAATTCGCTTACATTTGAAACTGATTTGTGCACATAGCAGAGGAAATGGCTAATTTACAGTAATTCTGGTCCTGGATATGTTCAACTTTGAAGCTGCTTTCTACACATTTAAGATACTGGTATTGTTTGGACCAAAAACAGCAAGTGCCATTCAACTCTGACATTGATGTATTAGTATGTACGTGCGATTTGAAGGAGACAATTGTTCAGTGTTACATTAAGTTTTAACAACTTTGGTGTTTTTGTTGTTGTTATTGTTGGAAAAGGCTGACTAAATATCAAAAGGTTAATTTTCCCATGTGTGAGGAGTCATGAAGTGAATTTATTTTTCAGGTACACTCCCCCCTCCATGACCTACATTATGTTTTCAGACCCCCCCCCCCCAACACTATGCATATATTTTTTTCGAGTACCACCTCAAAGCTCCCGACTCCCCCTAACAAGTTTTTGTGAAAGCAGCCTTATATCTGGGGGAAAACATAGGGCTTGCTAATGTTGAAAATATTACCACCTCCAGAGAAAATAAGAGATTCGGATTCCCAAATTTTACTGATTTCAGCACATCGCAACATTTTTTTTAACTTCTGGCGTTCTGTCTTTGGAACAATTTTTTTCTCAAGCCATCAAACTTACGGGATCAAATTATTTTTTTTTCTCCTTCACCTGCCGACAATTTTTTCCCCAAACATCCTCCAGAGCCCCCCCCCCCCGAAATCAAATGGATCTCCCCATATGATCATCATAGACAAGAATATCACCATCCTGGAAGGCTGTGGGTACGGGTGCGACTTAAAAATAAACCGTAACAGTATGACCTATGACCTGTGAATATTAGGCTGGAAATGCATTCCTATAATCGCCCTTCGTTTTGGGCATGCTTTCGGGGTTCTACTTTATTATCATAAGTTTGTGTAGTGATATTATCTCTATTTTATATTTTGATTCCCTTTTCAAGCGAATAACTAATACCATCACGATTTAGGTGTGAATTTGCGACTACTAACGTTACAATCCACGTACGGATTTTGTAAACATGGCGGACGCGTACGCTGCTGGTCATTGATATAGCGTGTATGTATGGTATCGTTATTACATGTAAATTTTGTGATTCTCTAAATTTTGAAGATGGATATGGTGGACTGTAAACCAATAGTTACAAGTAAGTATGTTTAATTAATACATGTGTGTACTTGATCGTTTTGTATTTCATAAGGACTGCATTTTCATGAAACAATTTGGCCGGCGATTTCCAATTTCCCAGTGATCACAAGATCTCAGACTGAGAATGAATGTTTAATATTTGTAATACCCCATAAATTTGTCGAAATGCCACCGTACAGCTAGCCAGGCGAACTGCTTATGATTGACGTTTACAGTTATGTTGTAAGTGTTTGTACCAAACGCATGGGCGTCTGTCTTTCCCTCATCTCTACAAATGAAGTACTATCGGAGGGGGGGGGGGGGCGTAGTTTCTTAAAAGGGACCTGTGTGGCGGTGTATAGTGACCAATCCCTCATCAGTAACTGTTTTTATATATTTGTCAGTGCCTTTTGAGTTTTTGGCAGCATATGTTTACACTTGAATTTGTGTTTTCTCAGTGATTTCAACACACAATAAATTGTACTTCCCAACCTTGGAGTGACATTGTAATTATACTGACAGTATAATTACTACAATTTCCAACAGAGCATCTATTCTGACTATTAAAATAGCCAGCGCTCAAAGTCTATTACTAGAACATTTGTACATTACTGTTCCTAGTCCTGCTTGCAGATGGGGTAATTTGGGACTCGATTCTGTCAATGGTGTTGAGGGTAATGTCAGTAATCCAGTCCTGGTACACAGTCTACCAGCAGGATTTCTCAGAGCCCAGACAAGGGTCAGTCAGTGTCTGTCTGTCTGTCTGTCTGTCTATCCATCAGCTGGTTTTCTTTCTTTCTTTCTTTCTTTCACACTCGTGTATATATGATAAAACTGACCGTATGTTTCTTTGTGGATGTGTTAACAGGTCATGGTGACCAGGAAGTGTTCTCTGCTGTACGTGGTGAGTTGACAGAGAGACTACCAAGAGATTCAGTAGAATGGAGAAGGTAAAGACAGACTTGTTATGTACATTATAACTTTTAGTGATTAATGACTGCTTTATGTTCATGTATTATTATTTGTATATTGCCAGATCCTATGGGCGTCCACCAAAGACAGTGCATGTTGAAGCCACCTTCATTACTTTCAGTCAAGATGTCCTACCAAAGGAAAAGGATCGTACACTATTACGACAGCCTTTCTTCCATATATATTGGACTGAGTGCCCAGTAAGTATTTGTTCTCAGTCTTCATATATAGTTTAGATTTGAACTTTGTGAATACAAGATTTAATTGTGATAGAAAAGAACCGTACACTATTACGGCAGCATTTTCTCTATATTTCTCATTTGTACTTTGTCTTGAACTTCTGAGGCACATCTCCTTTTAAAATGCTATAAATACTGAATTGAATTATTCCTTAGTTTCTCAGTGTCCCTTTTTAAAGTATTAGTGTTGTCAGCCAAACATCTTCAAATGTAACTTGATATTTACAAACCAGACTGCAAACTCAGACACTTGCTCCTAAATCTTGTCTAAGGTTGGATTGCTAAAGCTTTGGCACACACACACACACACACACACACACACACACACACACACACACACACACACACACACACACACACACACACACACACACACACACACACAAAACACACACACACACACACACACACACACACACAAAACACACACACACACACACACACACACACACACACACACACACATATTAACAATTTATTTGGACATTTGACATTCTATTTTACCATACTGGTACCCACTGGTCTAACACACAAAAATAAGGGAAATTGTCACAAGTTATGGACTGAACGTCCTGCCATATGGTAGTTTGTGTCTGTAATGCTTTTACATGTCATTCAATGAAAGAACTCTGTACCATATACTAGAGTCCTAAGATGTGTAATAAATGCTTGTGATATTCTTTATCTATGTCCATTGAGACATCAAACCATAGATAAAGGAGGGAGATGTCTATGATAAACCTATCCAATTCAATTAAACACAGGATGCGGAAACTTACAGGGCTGAAGTAAAAGATGACATAGCAGCCTGGTTGCAGGTACTCAAACAGTTTAATATTCCAGACTGGTTTATTGTGGTGGTAGAAACTGATAAAATCAAGAAAGGAAATAAGCCAAAATTATTACCACGGACGTCTGTTATTGATAAAATCAGAAGTGATTTCTGTAGTAAACAAAGCAACGACAGGTAAGAAATCACAAGAATACATGTACATCCAAAATTATTTCCCCAGACATAGCTAATAGTTATTAGTATAATCAGAAGTAATTTCTAGAGTAAATAGTATTTTAGTATTTTGTTAATATTAAACAAAGTTTGCCAAATTAAAAACAAATAAAAAGGTGGTAAATTAAAAATTTGTTTATCACTACAGTTGTATAAATTCTTACCCATGATTTATTTTCTCCTCTGAACCAATCGCTTTTTTACTTTTTGTGAAATGAAAATTACAACAGTAACTTTTAGTCACAGTCAGCCACTGACTACATGAACAACACATTTCTTGCGACAGTTATTTTTCTCTTTTATTTTTATCAACTGTATGTATATGTGTACCAAATGACAGGTGAGAAATAATACTTTAGTAGTTTATTTACCTGAAAAGTAACTGTACCATGTATTGTTTTCAGATGTTCTGTACTGTTTGAGTCTAGTCTCCCACCCACTGCCCAAAGGTCTGTTGACTCCTGGCAGATGCTGATTGCTAAATTACGCCCATTGATGTTATCTGCCTTCAATCGTAATCTGAGTCGTTATGAGGAAATGATGAGATCACAGCGGGAAAAACGTACAGATCCTAGATGGAATTTTAGTGACTACTTTATGCTACAGGTAATAAATAATTATATAAAATATCATATTATTTGTATAAGATTAAAGTACATGATCTGTTACTATCACAGTCTAGTGTATACAGTAACCACTTTCTGTGTCTTACTGTCACAGTCTAGTGTATACAGTAACCACTTTCTGTGTCTGTTACTATCACAGTCGTGTATACGGTAACCACTTTCTGTGTCTGTTACTATCACAGTCTAGTGTATACAGTAACCACTTTCTGTGTCTGTTACTATCACAGTCTAGTGTATACAGTAACCACTTTCTGTGTCTGTTACTATCACAGTCTAGTGTATACAGTAACCACTTTCTGTGTCTGTTACTATCACAGTCTAGTGTATACGGTAACCACTTTCTGTGTCTGTTACTATCACAGTCTAGTGTATACAGTAACCACTTTCTGTGTCTGTTACTATCACAGTCTAGTGTATACATTAACCACTTTCTGTGTCTGTTACTATCACAGTCTGGTGTATACAGTAACCACTTTCTGTGTCTGTTACTATCACAGTCTAGTGTATACAGTAACCACTTTCTGTGTCTGTTACTATCACAGTCTGGTGTATACAGTAACCACTTTCTGTGTCTGTTACTATCACAGTCTAGTGTATACAGTAACCACTTTGTGTGTCTGTTACTATCACAGTCTAGTGTATACAGTAACCACTTTGTGTGTCTGTTACTATCACAGTCTAGTGTATACGGTAACCACTTTGTGTGTCTGTTACTATCACAGTCGTGTATACAGTAACCACTTTCTGTGTCTGTTACTATCACAGTCTAGTGTATACAGTAACCACTTTCTGTGTCTGTTACTATCACAGTCTAGTGTATACAGTAACCACTTCCTGTGTCTGTTACTATCACAGTCTAGTGTATACAGTAACCACTTTCTGTGTCTGTTACTATCACAGTCTAGTGTATACGGTAACCACTTTCTGTATCTGTTACTATCACAGTCTAGTGTATACAGTAACCACTTCCTGTGTCTGTTACTATCACAGTCCAGTGTATACGGTAACCACTTTCTGTGTCTGTTACTATCACAGTCTAGTGTATACAGTAACCACTTTCTGTGTCTGTTACTATCACAGTCTAGTGTATACAGTAACCACTTTCTGTGTCTGTTACTATCACAGTCTAGTGTATACAGTAACCACTTTCTGTGTCTGTAACTTTCACAGTCTAGTGTATACAGTAACCACTTTCTGTGTCTGTTACTATCACAGTCTAGTGTATACAGTAACCACTTTCTGTGTCTGTTACTATCACAGTCTAGTGTATACGGTAACCACTTTCTGTGTCTATAACTATCACAGTCTAGTGTATACAGTAACCACTTTCTGTGTCTGTTACTATCACAGTCTAGTGTATATGTATGCAAGTGTACTCTACATTTAAGGATTCAGTAATGCAACATGAATTGCTAATACCATTACTTTGTTTTGTTTTGTTACAGGAAGAACTTGCCTTTGTTTTTGAGATGTTGAAACTTCCAGAAGAATCCCTAGTGCAATATGATGAACTTGATGCTCTCTTCTCTCAGTTTGTCATTAATACACAAGCTGGAGGTAAACACATTTTTTCTCAGTTTGTCACAGAATAGTCAAGTGGCTGATATATTTCAAAAGAAGTAACTTTTTTAAAATTTATTGTTTGAGTAACTTTAAGAGTAATAATAATAAATTTCTTATCAGTACATAATACAACACCCTCAATGCACTTAACAAGACTCAAAGAGACTTACCATCCATGGTAGGATAAAACAGTATATTAGTACATCAAATTACTGTTGCTTGAGTATTTGTGATATTAAGTAAACTAACCCCAAGTCTTCTGTTTTCTGAATCCCATTATCCAGAGTCTCCAAGTTGGCTTTCATCATTCACCAGTGAATGTAACTGTTGGGATGGTCTCAACTTATCCCAAGCTGTCAACCAAGAGAAGCGACTGCTTGTACGCAAGGGGAAAGCAACACTTCTTGACCTACGTAATTACCTGTTCTCCAGGCAGTGTGCTTTATTATTTGAGTTACAAAGACCCTGGGAAGTAGCTCAGAGATCTCTACCATTCATGCATAACACAGTCCATGAATTACAGATACTTGAGGTGAGTTACAAAGACCCTGGGAAGTAGCTCAGAGATCTCTACCATTCATGCATAACACAGTCCATGAATTACAGATACTTGAGGTGAGTTACAAAGACCCTGGGAAGTAGCTCAGAGATATCTACCATTCATGCATAACACAGTCCATGAATTACAGATACTTGAGGTGAGTTACAAAGACCCTGGGAAGTAGCTCAGAGATCTCTACCATTCATGCATAACACAGTCCATGAATTACAGATACTTGAGGTGAGTTACAAAGACCCTGGGAAGTAGCTCAGAGATCTCTACCATTCATGCATAACACAGTCCATGAATTACAGATACTTGAGGTGAGTTACAAAGACCCTGGGAAGTAGCTCAGAGATATCTACCATTCATGCATAACACAGTCCATGAATTACAGATACTTGAGGTGAGTTACAAAGACCCTGGGAAGTAGCTCAGAGATCTCTACCTTTCAATCATAACACAGTCCATGAATTACAGATACTTGAGGTGAGTTACAAAGACCCTGGGAAGTAGCTCAGAGATCTCTACCATTCATGCATAACACAGTCCATGAATTACAGATACTTGAGGTGAGTTACAAAGACCCTGGGAAGTAGTTCAGAGATCTCTACCATTCATGCATACAGTCCATGAATTACAGATACTTGAGGTGAGTTACAAAGACCCTGGGAAGTAGTTCAGAGATCTCTACCATTCATGCATACAGTCCATGAATTACAGATACTTGAGGTGATTTACAAAGACCCTGGGAAGAAGCTCAGAGATCTCTACCATTCATGCATACAGTCCATGAATTACAGATACTTGAGGTGAGTTACAAAGACCCTGGGAAGTAGCTCAGAGATCTCTACCATTCATGCATAACACAGTCCATGAATTACAGATACTTGAGGTGAGTTACAAAGACCCTGGGAAGTAGCTCAGAGATCTCTACCATTCATGCATAACACAGTCCATGAATTACAGATACTTGAGGTGAGTTACAAAAACCCTGGGAAGTAGCTCAGAGATCTCTACCATTCATGCATAATACAGTCCATGAATTACAGATACTTGAGGTGAGTTACAAAGACCCTGGGAAGTAGCTCAATACTCTCTATTAATTAAACTTAAGTTGCAATATATGTATTTACTTTTATCTCACCCACTACAATCCTGCATGTGGGTGCTATTTGAGTATTCTTCAGATATGAAAGCAGTCCTCAAGTTGAAATGAAAAACAGAATAAAACAGAAAGTGATTAAATTGTACTTTATTTTGTCCTTCCTACCATCTAGCTCCCTCTACCAGTTGGCAGTGTTGCATGTTGGGTATTTTTAAGTTGTCTGGAAGTGCTACAGATGTGTGAGAGATATGGAACTTCTAGTCAAGTGGATGCTTACACACACTACACAGCTAGTCTTTGGGCCTATGCTAGAGAGAAGGTAAGCCATGCAACAGAAAGTCATCTATCTATAGGCTTATGCTATAGGGAAGGTAAGAAGCAAATCACTTAGCTTGTGCTATAGATGGTAAGAAAAAAAAAGAAAAAAGTGATTTCAAAGTAACCTAGTCTTCAGCTTAGGCTTGTGCTAGGAAGAACACAAAATGAGATATTTGTGAATGATGAGTTTTCAAGTCCTAGTATACTCCTTAAACTGAAATTATGTGATACAAATATCTTGCTGGTATATGTCTTGACAGTACATATATATTTTGTTCTTAAGGGCTGTGCTCTCAAATGTTTAAGTTAAGTTATCAATTACTAATTTTCTTGTCTGTAGATCGAAGAAAGCCTGCTTGTCTGTCTGGCTGGCTGGCTGGTTGACTCGATGTCTGTCTGTCTGTCTGTCTGTCTGTCTGTCTGTCTGTCTGTCTGTCTGTCTGTCTGTCTGTCTAGCTGGCTGGCTGACTCACTGTGTGTGTGTGTGTGTGTGTGTGTGTGTGTGTGTCTGTCTGTCTGTCTGTCTGTCTGTCTGTCTCTGTCTGTCTGTCTCTGTCTGTAAGTTAGGCTGGTGACCTAGAGATGTGTCTTAACTGAGATACTGTGTTTATCTTGCAGTTACATGAGTTGGGTTTATTGTGTGGTTTAATGCCGGACATGACACCATCATCTGAACAGCTTCATTTAGTGGTAGATCTACTGTCTGGGATGGGTAAATTGGAATCACACTCTCTAGAAGATTCACCAAATCAGAAACTAAGAGAAGCTCTTAGTTCAAAAGAAGCTTTCATGAAACATTACTTGGTAAGCTATTTTAGAGGAACAATCCATATTATAATAATAAATACTCACTAGTCTGAAAATGTGAGATAAGTTTTTATTGTATAACACAACATAGACATGCACTGAGACTTTTATCATCCAAGTGTCTATGGACATTACAATGATATGCCAATTAATAGAAAAACAAAAGATTAGTCAAATTTGGCCACTAGGAGTGCTATTTTCATGCAGGCTGTAGATCACTGATAAGATGCGGATGTTGAGGGCCATATTGGGTTAGTACTGCAGCCTCGTTTGGTGAGGCTACAGCTAAAGTCAATGGTATTCTCAGCCAATAGCAATATTTCTGCTTATTTTGTTCTTGATGATGTTATTTTGAGAGAAACAGAATTTTGAGATTGCTGTTTGCTTCAAAACATGTCATAAAAACCTTTAGACAGAATGTAAAGTGAACACCATGAGAAGAGTTCATAAACTTGATATGTTGTTATTGTGTCTTGAATTGTCACAGTACATTAAGGTATAGTTTTCTGTAATCATAGATAACATTTTCTTGTTACAGGAGCTTTCAGAACTAGCCATGGGCACATATAAACATATAGGAAGACTTCGGTGTGCCAAGAGAATTGGCAAGGAATTGGCAGCATTTTACATGTAAGTTAGTATTATGGAAGTAAGGTGGTAAAGTGATATACAAAAATCAGTAATCTTATTGCTATTAACATAGCATGTTATTTTGTGTGAGTAGATATAAAATCAGAGGATGTAATAGCTGCAGGTAAATTGAGGTGGTCACCATACTGTTGAGTTGTGTTTGGACTTAGCTGAAAGAAACAGTTGTTGATGGGGCTTCAGTACACTGCTAACACACACACACACACACACACACACACACACACACACACACACACACACACACACACACACACACACACACACACACACACACACTCTCATAAATACATACACACATAAATACATACCCACACACAAATACATGCACACACATAAATACATACACACACATAAATACATACACACTCACATGTACATGTACAGCCGCACACATACACACACATGTACCCACATAACAGATATTTAAGATGCTTTGCAATGACTGTATTTTGTATTCATTAATTTCCTTTTCTGTCTTTTACTTTCATAACTACCAGGAAAAAGAAAGAACCACAGAAAGCAGAAATATTCCTTAGTGATGCTTTGAAGACTTTTGTTGAAGAAGGTTGGGATCTCCTTGTGACCTACACTAGGAAAGAACTTGCACTCTGTCAGAAAGAAGTCAAAAACTCTGTCAAATATCCTTTGAAATGTGAAGCAAATTAGATAATTAGATATTGTTGCCCAATATTAGTGACATAGGGGGCATTGTCAATATGAGTTGAAAATGAGTAGTTCCAAAACTGTTAAGGCATGAATATTTTACAGCTGA
The DNA here is from genome assembly GCF_964340395.1 of Glandiceps talaboti. NCBI lineage: Eukaryota > Metazoa > Hemichordata > Enteropneusta > Spengelidae > Glandiceps > Glandiceps talaboti. The sequence continues at coordinate 25,328,567 of NC_135554.1, read as the reverse complement.
ATGAAGACAAATATTGAAGAAGAATTTAAAAAATGGAGGAAATAATCGCATTGTTAAATGTTTTGACCGATGTTTCAAGCACAACAGAATGAATGGCCCAGGTGCATGTTGTAATGACTTTAGAACAATAAGGGTTCCATACAATGTATTCTGTTTGAACATGTACAACTTGGCTTGTGTATCATATAACATAGTGTAAACCATAAACCCTATGTCTGTAAAGATGTATGGCTTTGATGTGTTGTGAAGTTGATCAAAACTTACAATTTAAATCTAGTCGTTCACTCTTTATGTTTCCTTGACCTTGAATTTGTACATATGTGAAGAACTGTGCTTTACTAGCAAGCGACCCACTCCTTAAAGTGCAAGACAGAAACCACTTCTGTGAAGAGTTGATAGAAGTATCAAAACAACTGAATGAGGAACCAGAGGGGGACAAAGGTAAAGATGGACTTCATGAGAGTACAACTAATGCACATATCATCCCATGGCATACTGTAGTAAATCATAATATATATATCTACTAAAATCCAAAGTGATTTCCAATCCAATATCAATTCTTCAAACTATTCCTGCAAAGATTTCTATTATCAAATATTGTTAAGTATATGCCCTTTGGATCACTGGCAAAAAGATTAAAAAGTTTTGTGTCCCTACAATAGATTTGTTGAAGCAATTTAAATTATAATTTATTAGAATACTTAAATCTGTTTTGTTATCATAGATGAAGAGGTTCTGATGAAAATGGAACCAATCTTTACATTCAAAGATATTGAAATGAAACCAGCCAATGGAAAAGTCATCATTGGTCAGGAAGTGACTTTAACCATGACCTTGGAAAGCAATCTAACCAAAGAAATAACGTGCAATAAAATGAGTATCTCTCTCATCCATTCATCATATGATGATGACAACCAATCAGAAGACAGAGTGTCACATGATTCTGTAGACCAATCACAAGCATCTTTACAGCAGTATGACTATTCAAATACCAAATTTCCCAGCTCTCTTGATTTTCGGTATGAATGTGACTATCTACAAGACAAAACAGTTCAATGGAGTGCAGTGGTGTGTAAAAACACCAACATGTTGTTGCAAAGACAGGACAGTACCTCATCTTTAAGACGAGTTGAAGTGTGGCAGAAAGAAGACTTCTCATTGACTTTCAGTGTTGAAAATGCTGTACTACAACCAGGAAAAAATGTTATCGAATTTCAAACTGAAGTAAGTGATTTATCCCTTTCAGTTTTAAGCTGAAATGTTTACAAATAAAAAACTTTGTATGACAGTGTTATACATCATGTCAGTTTGAAGTACTCACTCATTTAATCAATAAACTTTGATTTGCACTTTCAAAATTTTATCAATCTCATTCAGTTCTATATACAGCAGTTGAAAGTGCCAGAACAAAAGTCTTCATTCTCGGAGCATTATGACTAAAAACTAACATTGATTTCATGGGATTCTATATTCGTAACATAATTACGACAATCCATACAGTTTTCCTACAATTTTGACTAGAATTTTATCATCTTGATATTGTATAGGTGACTGAGAGAGGTGTATACACAGTTAATCAGCTGTGTGCTGAGGTCAATGGTATCCAGTTCCTACATCCAAGAATACTGCCAGCTTTGTCCTATGAAGTAACAACACAGGAACCTGTTGTTGTTATCTCTCCTTTAAAAGGTACACTCTACAATGTCATATGATAAAGTTTTATATACTGGCAGTGAAGTTGTATGTTGGGAAATGTGTAATTGTATACATTCATATGCATGAGTAATGGGAAGTCTTTTATGCCTGTGTAAGAATAGACCCTCCACTAACGAAATACACAACTGTGGTAAACATCATAGGATATCTGAGTGTTTACTTTACAATGTTCCTTTGCACATATCAGTTTAATTAGCCATTTCCTGGGCGCTATCCAAATCGTTTACACCCAGTCACAGTCAAGGCTAAGGCTAAGGCCTCTTACTCAAAGTGTTGTTTTTTTTCTGTGAGTGGATGGTCTATGCAGGCTAAGGCCTCTTACTCAAAGTGTTGTTTTTTTCTGTGAGTGGGTGGTCTATGCAGGCTAAGGCCTCTTACTCAAAGTGTTGTTTTTTTCTGTGAGTGGATGGTCTATGCAGGCTAAGGCCTCTTACTCAAAGTGTTGTTTTTTTCTGTGAGTGGATGGTCTATGCAGGCTAAGGCCTCTTACTCAAAGTGTTGTTTTTTTCTGTGAGTGGATGGTCTATGCAGGCTAAGGCCTCTTACTCAAAGTGTTGTTTTTTTCTGTCCAATACAGAACCTTTGTATATTGGTATACCACAATGGTTGTCAATTCATCTATCTACAAACTGCTTCATCGTCAAGTCTGGGGATGTTATTGATATCAAAGTTCCAGATGGAATGAGTATCTTAGAGGTGTCAGGTGACATTTTTAAACTAGAAACACATCAAAATGGTGCCAGTCTACAGTTACCAGGCATTGATGCAAACAGTGAAGCTGATGTTGAAATCAAAGTTTTAACAGAGGTTCCTCATCACACTGAAAACACAAGTGGAAAGTATATACAGAAAGAGGTTAGTGAAAAGTTGACTTTATCAAGTTGTAATTGAATGAATGATGTACATGTGTGCATTTTACTCAAAAGTTTTAGTTCCAAATTAACATTCAGTGAGTTTAATTAAACTAAACTTCTTTTCCAAACACAAACATGAAAATTGTCACCTGAAATTTAAATTAGACTTAATCAGCATAAGAACAAAAAGAGGGATTATCTCAGCCTTTAAGGCTTTCTTCCCTGTTTTGCCATGGAGTTTTCCATGGCAATCATAAATCATTACCTACATTGAGTCATAGTTTTGGCATGGACACCACCCATGACCAAGAGTAGCATGGTGGACCACCTCTCCTTGGCCTTGTAATTGAGACCCATCTTCTTGGAAACAACTTGAAATGGAGTACAGTTCCAGACTAGACTAAGAGCATCTAGTATATTTATGTTAACAGAATCATTCTATTAGCTATTATTGAATTATGTGTACATTTTATGTATGAATGTTTTCATCCAACAGCTCCAATTAGCATGTCCATGGTCAGAGCAAGTTTGCTGCCCTCTAGGATTTCAACTACCTTTCATTGTTAGACATCAACTCCACACAGCTGGTGAAAGGTAATCAAATAGTTTGTGTAAATGTAATGAGAATGCAGACATGGTGAATTTTATATGTATATCACTTTAAGAGTAGCAAAATAGGCACGAGCCCAGTGTGTTAATTGTATGTGTTATAACTTAATGTATATCACTTTAGGAGTACACTTACTCAGCTGGTGCTTATAGACTTACAGTGAATATGCTAATCTCATGTACGGTGTAAGAATTCCATATTGTCAGTAGAGCTAGGCTACATAGGTTGTAACTGAAACTGAGTAATAATCTTTATGAGTCATGATTGAATATGAGTTTTGTTTTAATGGTATAACTAGGTGGTTACTGAAAGTGAGTTGTGTTTTAGTGGTGTACCTAGGTGGTTATTGAAAGTGAGTTGTGTTTTAGTGGTGTACCTAGGTGGTTATTGAAAGTGACTTGTGTTTTAGTGGTGTACCTAGGAGACCACTGAAAGTGGGTTGTGTTTTAATGGTGCACCTTGGTGGTTACTGAAAGTGAGTTGTGTTTTAGTGGTATAACTAGGTGGTTATTGAAAGTGAGTTGAATTGTGTTTTAGTGGTGTACCTAGGAGACCACTGAAAGTGGGTTGTGTTTTAATGGTGCACCTAGGTGGTTACTGAAAGTGAGTTGTGTTTTAGTGGTGAACCTAGGTGGTTACTGAAAGTGAGTTGTGTTTTAGTGGTGCACCTAGGTGGTTACTGAAAGTGAGTTGTGTTTTAGTGGTGTACCTAGGTGGCTACTGAAAGTGAGGTGTATTTTAGTGGTATACCTAGGTGGCTACTGAAAGTGACAAGTTGTGTTTTAATGATGCCACAACACAACCAGTATGCTATATACATTTTAGCTGTGGAATTTATATACCCTGTATTGTTTCCTTCACAGAAAGTTTATACAAGTCCAAATCAAAGGAACAAGTAACCTAGAGTTTACTCTACATGAATCATGTCTGAGTTTCAAGTCATCAGGTGATGAGGAGTTTTCTGAAGTCAATGGTATTCATAGTAAAGCTGAAATGGTAAGTACCTGGTACAAGAAGGAATGGATAATAAAGAAATGATTTCGGTCAAAATAACTGAACTCAGAAACTGCTTACAAATTGTTGTCATATTTGGTTTGTATGTTCATAGGGATGTTTGTTTGGGTGTTTAGGTGTTTATTTGGTGAAAAAATGTTTCCTATCAAAAGATTTATACCAAATAATTTGTACCATACAATATTAAATGTGAGTGTTCTCATTGGTGTCTAAAACCCTAAATGAGTGCAAACATACCTAAACAGAAACACACAGCAGTAGCAGCTGCACTTTTTTTTCCTCTTTTTTTCATTTTTTTTTTCATTTTATTTTTCAAAAGAATGAATTACAGATCAGAAAAAGTAGCTGCACTTATTCCCATAGCAACAGCAAAACGAGGAAGTCCTTAGCTAAAACAAATATGATGTAACATGGATAGCCTCCAATTTCTAATTTACTAGCATCCATGGCAACATCCATTGCAACTGTAAACTGACTAAAAATTGAATCTTTTCAAATAATAACTATGGACTATCAGTGTCAGTATCAGTAAAATCAGTTGTGCATATTTCAACACCACAACACCATCCGTGCATGTGCAATACCGTTAACACTATGTTCTCTTGTCTTCAATGTCATAGCATCTTGCCAATGATCTGACAGCTTCCTATGTATGGATGATGAACAATAAAATGGTGAATGCTGAGACTGTACAAGTTGATTTTACCGTCAAGTATAAACCTGTTAATGAAGAGATTGACAACACATGGCATGAATGTAAACATTCCTTTACTCTAGAGAACTTCCAGGTAAGTGGATAACATGATCTAAATTTATGAAACATACCATAGGAGTCAGTGGAGGGTCTATGAGCATAGGTCTATGAACATACCCTGTATTTCTTTTCTTGTTTATCTAATCTTTCCTTTGTATTTGTTTGCCTGAAATTCAAGAACGTGCAATAAATGGGGGAGTTTGAAAATTATGGGTAATAGATGTTGCATGTGGTCTTAATGTGTACTGTTAAAATTAAAATGTTATTCTGTGATAATTTACCTTTAGCGTATGGATGTCCTGATACTTGCTATAATATGAACATCCTTGCATAAACTTGATGTGTTTCTTGACTTCACCAGACCCAGTATACAGTAACTGCTCAAGTCAAGCCACAGTCTACTGACTTCTGTAAGGCAGGAACATTATGTAATCTGAATATTCATGTCGACCAACTCCATGAAGGAAAACATGATGACAGTGCAAATGTTAATGCGAACGAGACATCTACATCAATACTGTATGAAGTGACAGCCAATAGTAATCTATGGGCTTTGTGTGGTAAAAGTTCAGGAGTGTTTTCATTGCCTACTGCTCCTATGTCAAGTCATGATGTCTGCCTAGAAGTTATGCCTTTAATAGCAGGCTATTTACCTATACCAAGTGTCAAACTATCCAAATACTTGGCCAACAAACTTACCACTTCAGGTGAGTACTTTAAAGTTGTTTTTTCCCCACCATATTTAACTGTTGAATTGACTCCAAATACTTGGTAAGTAAATTCACAACCATGGGCAAGAATGGTATGGTAGTATTTCATTTGTCTCAGTAACTGTAAATCAAAAGCTGTTTAAACACTTGGCAAGAAAACTCTCAGCGACAGTTAAGAGTTTTCCATATTTTATGTTGGTCTCAGTAACAGTAACACTGTCTGAATTTTGTCAAACAAACATACTGTGCCTCGAGTTAATTTTATGGTAGGCTTTGTATCAACACCTAGCTTAAAGCTGTCCAAAGACTTTTGAGTAACAAATGTACTGTGCCTTGAGTGAGTTTTATGGTAGCTTTAGTCATCGAGTCAGTCTTTGTACCATCACCTAGCTTGAAGCTGTCCAAAGACTTTGAGTAACAAATGTACTGTGCCTTGAGTGAGTTTTATGGTAGCTTTAGTCATCAAGTTACAGTAACATTACATTGGATCTTGTTACTTAACATAGTTTAAGTTTCAGCTAAGTTACAAGTAGTGAGAAAATAAATTTATTGAGAGATACATTGATATTCATTCTCTTTAACAGGTACAGAGCAAGAAAAAGATGAAAAGAGTGAATCGATAACTATGAACGACGTCTGTACTGATGATGGACCACATCTACAGCCATTCAGTCCTGGACAAGTTTACATTCAAAGTCAAGTCAACCAAGTACACGTTGTACCAGATAATAACACAAGTACACTAGAAGTCAGTGTCCCATAACTCGGCTCCATACTTGTGACAACTGAGACCCTTTGAGAAATATCAGTCAACATGGTAAAGACAATAGAACATCAGAGTCTGGAACAATTAAGTACTATATACTAAACACATTACAACTTTGTCTCTTTAAAGGAGTACCACTTGAGTATAAGATAAAAGTAGAGAACATTAGAAGTCTATACACTATAATGAGACTCCACCCTTGTGTGTAAATGTAATATCAATCAAACATGGGTGAAGAACATTTGACAACAGTGTCCATAACAGTTATAATGTACATAGCATACACATTGCAACTTTGTCACTTTTAATAAGTATAACTTCTATATGAGATGGTCAGTAAGGAATGTTAAACATTTATGGGTACTAAAGAGACTCCATACTTGTGTAAGTGTAATCCCATACTACCAAACCAGAGTAACTATAGAATGTCTATTAGGCGACACCATGTTGTTGTTGTTTTTTGGACGTCTAACGGTTTTTGTTACAAAATCAGGTACTGTTTGTAAGTAGGGACATAAAACGTTACATTTTACCTCACTATGAACACAAATAAATAGTACCACTTGAATCATAGACAGTGTAGTGGGGAAGAAACCCATTGTCTATGCTTGAACATAAGACACAGGTAAAGAATAGAAGAAGTCATTATTCTGTGAAGAGACTCATACTTGTCAATATTGCCCCTTAACAAGTACTTGACTATACGTCATTTTCACCCTTGATATACACAGTCCATGTGGTTTAGGCAACTTATACCTTTAACAATAGACATTTCAAGGGTCAAGGGTCATGTAGGCAAGATTTCAGTCTATATTAATAAAACATTTTAAAGTTCTATCATATAGTCATAGTACAATAATTTGATTTCATGATTATGATTATATATGTATTCATTTCATTACTGTCGAGTATTTGTTTCTGTAATTAATTCTATGATGTACTTCAGATAAATAAATAAACATAAGAATTTAGGAAAACACTGAAAGTCAGAATAATAATGATGATATACAAACTTGTTTGCTCTACAAAGCTAGGCAACAAAGGTTTGGTATATGGACAGTATGGATGATACAACAGCTACATCGTACTTGTATTGTTTGTTCCACAAAGGTTTGTTAGGAGGACAGCGTGGATGTTGATAGTGATGAAGCATGGCTTAAACTTGTTTACTCTTGCTCTATGAATGTTTGCAATTGTAGACAAGATATGAATATGACAGTGATGTATGGTGGGCCAGAGTTAAATGTGTTTGCTCTACAAATGTTTCTGACGAAGTCAGTGATGTGCAAGTATGAGTTTTCACACAGATATTTGATAATACGAATATTTGTTTTGTTGACAGTATGCAGTGGTGTGCAGTACATTAAACTTTATTATTGTACGGAAGATTGCTTAGTTAGGTATGCAGCGATGTGCAGTGGGTTAAATTACTTTGCTGTTCGAAGGGTGGCCTGAATATATAACTGCGCTCGTGTTTGTCTTCAATTTGTCTCCTATTAAATAAGTCTGTACTATGTTTGCGCCATAGGCAAATCTGTTCCAAGTCGTGACTGATCAGGCAGTGTTGCTCTCATAACAATCAGTGTAATTGTGGGCATATCATTGCAGAGTGCGTCACAACTTTATACCAGGCAAGCCACCGGCTATACTTTCGTTACAGTCGTTTCACCACATGATATTAATGCAATACTCGACACGTATAATAATAGAAATTCAGATATTTATTATAATACTGATCCTATTATACACCTATTAGTCTCGGTTAAGTAGACTACAAATAATGTATTGATAAACTATCTTTTACAAAGGAGGTGGGAATGTTTCACTAAAAGAAATAAATAACATGAAAAGGGAACATGTAAGAAGAGTAAGTGATAATGTGAATGGCAACAGGCAATAATTGAAATGTGCTTTCCCAAAAAAATTAGAAATGAGCTTGCTATACCGTACACCACATGCTGGTTTGTTGATTAAACATAAACCAGTGAAGCAGTGAATTCAATTCGCACATACGAAGAGATTACATAGATTTAGACGTAAATGGCAATCAGTAGCCCCAAGGTAAACTCCTACTACCTGCTGTGTGTCAAGTAAACCACAGACAACGACAACTAACACAGTTTAATAGTTGTCTGTGAGTAATCATAAGACTTTGTAGCTAAGGATAACTATGTGTTTTCTATTGTAAGAAATGGTGTGATGTGGCGTACGGGGTAGGGTGGCTTAATGACAAGGATAATCAAAGTGTGAATCTTGTGCGTATCTGCCTGATGAAACGATAGAGGTTTAATACGTACATTTTTGTAAGAATAACGCTGATAAAATCCCGTCTAATGCAATATTTCGTTTTCATAACAAAAGCGACAGTTTACATGTATTTATGCTGTTTTAAAGTTCTCTATTAAGTGTCCCTGTCGAATTTCTGTCTTCAACTTAAGTTCTACCACAGTGGAGAGGAGAAACACAACAAATATGCTACAGTCTACAGGTTTGATTATCACAGTCAACAAGACAGAATACTTGTCAACCATACTTATGAAAAAAAATCGGTGTTAAAGTAAAAGTTTTTGAACTGAATATTATTTCACCTGACACATAAGATACAAACAATACACAATAAGATCTTGTGTGGACCATGGAATTAGTTCATTTGAAACTAATCTAATCCATATGGTCTAAACTACTAAAAGAGTGAAAGAAATATGCTATTTACATGATGTACAAATGAATACTAGAAAACAATACAATATAGATGGCTATTTACATTCCTAGTATAAACATTCGAAAACGAAACAATACCAAACAAAGAAAGACGCCATATAATAAAAGGAATATCAAACAAGTCAGAACGAAGTGACCAGAAGTGAGTAATACACAATTACTTTAAATGATAAACAATGATCTTACATCTATTATAGAAGTGTAACTAGTAAAGTGTCAACGAGGACCGCTGTTTAGGACTAGATGCTAAACAATATCATATGTTGTCATGAGACCTCAACTTGATTCGTTTCAGTAGACTATTGGGTCTGGATAGAAATTTCCTGTGTTCGCTGTGTTATTCGAGCCTGGTAGCTGCCTTCACCGGATGATTGTGTTGACGTCACGGTAGATTGAGGATGGTTACCGAAGATGATTCTGATTTTAAGCAAATCTTTGTAAGCGTCTCGGAACTGCTTGTTATTGGCACCATACAGGATTGGATTCAACACTCCGGCCAGATGTATGCAGGGGTACAACAGCAGAAACGCCTCACCAGGTGGTCGTTGTCCGATGACCTCCTGAGAAACATTCACTAAGACTATATACGGCAGGTAACCCATGCAAACCAAGATGAACACCGCTACCAATACTTTCAACATCCGTATCTCTTGAAGGTTTGGTCCCTTATTGTTCGCAGTCTGTTGACTTGTATGGGTTTGAATCTTTCTTCTGCTCTGATATACATGAACGAAGATAAGAACGTAGCAGAGACAGCTTACCGAGCACGGAATGTAGAAAGTGAGGATAAACTCGAGTTGTGTGGTGATTCCTCGACAACGAAACGCTGTTGAGTGATACTTCGACGTCTTTGCGACTCTAACGGCATGGACAACTGTCGGCTCAATCCATGCAATGGCAATTGCTAAACAAACTGTTAATTTGTTAGTAACGCGGTGATATTTGTCGTTGTGGACCACGTAGATGTAACGATTGATGGCGATGAACGTAGTTAGACAGATTGAAACGCCTAGAAGGGCAGGATGTAATATGTTGTGAAAAATACAATAATCGAGACTTAGATACCAGCCATGGTTTAAAAACGAGCCACTTGTGACTGATGAGACCAATAGTGCTGCAACTATATCAGTCATACTAAGATTAAGCAGAAATAAGTTGGCTAACGTACGCAGTTTCTTCTTTAGAATAACGGCACCAATAAACAAACCGTTCCCAATCAGAGCTGCCATTGTAAAAATAACTTCAACTACACCAGTTAAGGTTGTTACCCATACCTGGGGGAGTTTGGTGGGAATAGGTATTGTCTCATCAACCATTGTACCGTTCATTCTGTCTCTATTTGTGGGGAGATAAAGAAAATCAGGAATAACTGTCTGTTTTGAAATAATTTTTATTAGAATAGAATACCAGTCTGCATAAAAGAAACAGAAACGAACACCTGTGTAAAGTATATAACAAAGTGGGTATGTGGCTCACAATAGAAAGAAAGAAATACATGTATCTTACCACAGACTTCGTCTGAGAATCTCCAAAACATACGACGTCGAACCAGTTGTCGGAAAAAACAGACGAGTTGACAATGTATAAACATGGGGAGCTGCTCAGCGTTTGATGGAAACATTCTATATATACACACCTAGTGTTTAACATATCTTACCGGGAGCTCGAGGTTATTGCAATGATATGCAGAGGTCGGAGTAATAGTCATTCTAAACACACTGTGTGATGTCCCCTACTTAAAATTCACGTTCTCATCTTGCAACCTATAATAATGTATTTTCACTTAATGTCTAAATGTAACTTACCTTATTATGCATTTTATACTCCCCAGTTTACAGAAGGAAAGAACAGTACACCTCCCCCCCCCACACACACACACGCACGCACGCACGCACACACACACACACACACACGCACGCACGCACGCGCGCGCACGCACACACACACACACATATACATACATACATACATACATACATACATACATACATACATACATACATACAAACATACATACATACATACATACATACATACATACATACATACATACATACATACATGCATACACACACACGTGCGTACGTACGTACAGACAGACAGACAGACAGACAGACAGACATACATACATACATACATACATACATACATACATACATACATACATACATACATACATACATACATACATACATACATACATGCATACATGCATACATGCATACATGCATACATACATACATACATACATACATACATACATATTTTCTCAACATTATGTGATAGAAGTCCCGACATGCATACTTTAGTCCAAGTCCTGACTCTGTCATTTCACTTTTCAATGAAAATGTTGGATCTACGTATACATCCCATTTGGGTAGAGAGTAAGCACTTTTGTCCATGCTAACACATTTTTTAGGATGAAAGAAAGTTTTGAGCAATATTCATTTGCAGTTTAACAAATAAAACAAAGTAAACTTTACTGGAGTTAATCGCCCGGATTCCTTTAAAAGTTAAACAGAAATTCAATGGTTTGAAAGCAAGTCTTAAAAGTTGTCATTCGGCTATCAAAATAAATTACCATTAGCTTGTCCGTCAATAACTTTAATGTATATAATATATAAGTCTAAGAATCAAAGATAAAACACGCCAGGGTTGTCTGTACTTCATCGTTATTTCTTACCGTATTCCAGACGAAACATTGTAACATGTCATTCGGCACGTACGCACGCACAGAATGGCCATAGGCTCAAAATGTTAACTGCATTTTATACGTCTTCATTTTGCCTCTAAGTTGTCAGGAAAAAACTCGCTTTTACTAAACCATATAAATGAAGTCTTAAAGCAAAGGTTACAATTGGTAGCATCAACAATACGTGCGTGATACGCAGTTTCTGTGACATCTGTTGAAATATCGTTATTCATGCAGGGGCACAGAGAATTCTTATATCCTCGTAGTTTCTCCTCCAGGTAGGCTGCGACGGAAGAACTTCTCCAAAGAAACGTTTGGGCGAGAGGATTATTTCTCGCGCAATTCTCCGGAGAGATTTAGTGTCCACATCGTATATCGCAGTTTGTACTATCAAAGGTGTTGTCGTGGACGACAGAGAAGAATTTTACGGCATTCGACAACTTTAGACAAATGTCATCTCTTACTATATTTAACTTTAATTAGCAAAGTTTTGCTGAGTTGCTGTTGTACTTAGAACCGTATTTGCATTTTGCAAATAGTAAGCACATTCACCATGGATGACAAAAATCCTCAATGTTAAATGATAACTGGTTACAGGTCAGGTGTAAGAATAATGGTTCGATTACGTTGTGGTTATGATGATTTGATATTGACACTGTTACGTTAATAAAGAAGGGCATCATATTAGTTAGGGTAAGTGGAACGGGTTGCCTAAAACAGAGCAAACCTATATAGGCAAACAATAAAGAGATGGACAAGACCTGGGAGGCGCGCAAGGAGTTTCTATCCCATTGCTCGCATTGTAAGGTGGTTCCAAGTTAACAATGAACAATACATGTAGTCTGACCTATTTCATAAAAAAATCGAAGATCCCGGCATGGCAGCTCATATTAAAATAAAATGTGTTAATGTATGTGGAGAGGATACGATCGATAATTATAGAGAATTAACACAATAACATTACAGATCGAAATGAGACAGTGATCAGCAGTAAATATATATGGTGTAGTGAAATTCAACTTGTGAGAATTTACGGCGGGGGTGGGGGTGGGGGTGAGAGAATTTTTTCAAAAACATTTTCCTCGATTCTTAGCTCCTCCTGTGTTCCTCAAGATCGAGGCTTCAATATCACGAATAGTAGATTTGGATTTATTTTCTGGGTTTTTAGTTTTACTTCCGTTCACCGTATTTCTTCAAATTAATGACGCATGTGTTGGTGTAGAATAGTCTGTTTTTTCAGAATATACTGTGGGAGTCACTATGGTTGACAAATATCGAGCTATAACATCATTCAATAGATTATACAACAGAGCTACGTACGGTTAGAAATCGACGACCTGGTCAGCACTAGGACTTTACCGTCTCATTGTTCATTTTGTCAAGAGTAGTTTGTTAAAAGAGAAACCATTCTTGCTTTACGGATTAAGCAGAATGTGTAAAGCATTGTCAGTTGTATATACTTGAGATTAAAGTATCTGAAATCGGTCACCACATCAAAATTACTCTTCGTGACCTGTTCGACTAGTTGGTCACCATCTTGAAAAATAGTGGTCATATTGACCAAATTTGATTTTAATAGCTTTACGGTATTCGACCATATTACATGTCTGTCTGTCTGTCTGTCTGTCTGTCTGTCTGTCTGTCTGTCTGTCTGTCTGTCTGTCTGTCTGTCCGTCCGTCCGTCCGGCTGTCTGGTCCCGTAGAAGTTGTTCACAGTCCTTGAACAACTTGTACTGGACATGAGCATACTGATCAAAGTATAAATTCCAGTTTTCATCCTTGTATCGTATGCTGATCGAATACAAATATCCCAGTCGAGAACGTCTCCTATCCTATCAAACAATTCTCCGTTCAGTTTGTCTCTTGTCCCAAAAGTAAGTTTTCTCTCTGTATCGTACTGATCTACCACTAGTACATTTTAATTGTGTACACGACGAGTTGTATTAAAGCGTAACAAAACATCAAAATATATCAAACGCATGACGACTGCCTCTCGACAGATTGACCATACATATGTATTATCACGATTATCGTTCTACAGACGTGACTAGAGTATCCACTTCTTATACCAGAACAGTTACATCACCTTCAGCAATCTCTGACATCGTGTTATCTTTGAATACGACCCAGATGCGAACTGAATGCCTTCCTTAAGATAAAAACCTGTGGAGTTTTATTCCTACACACATTGTCGGAATGAAAAATGCTGAAAAATAATTATCATACATGACGTGCCCCTTCATTGGCAAATCAATTATGCCAAATTACGTGAATATTGAAGCCTGTATACCTACCGGCGATATTGCCTACTTACATACATACATACATACATACATACATACATACATACATACATACATACATACATACATACATACATACATACATACATACGTACGTACGCACGCACGCACGTACGCGGGCAGACAGACAGACACACACACAGACATACAGACACACACAGACAGACAGACAGACAGACAGACAGACAGACAGACAGTTAAACAAAAGAAAATAATGAAGAGAGGCTGTCGTATTGAATCTTTATGTGTCATTTATAATGATCGTGTCAATCACGTTTGCAATATCAATGACATGATAACAAGAACATGATAACAGAGTTCTTTTAGTGAGATTGAAATGTTTGAAATCAGCATGTAAACAGTGTTGTATGCATGTGAACCTTAAGCTTGGCAATGCAAAAAAACTAAACTTTTGTTGTTACGTTGTTAAAGAAAACTAAAATCCATTTTCAGATATCAAGAAAAAGTCAGGGGTGACCGTAAACAAATTTGAAACTTGATGCCCAAGACGCGTTCATAATTCAGATTGCATAATTTATAAATTATATCAGGGATTTGTTGAAAATTCTCAAAATTTAAAGCGTTTCCAGATCAACGTAACCATATTCTACTGCAAATAAAGTTTGATTTCTCCAGGCACTGCCTATCAAGATGAAATCTTAATTCTTCACTACAGATTGGCCGCGACTGGCATCATTTTACCTTTTTTGAAAAAAGTTCGACGAATTAGGCAAACGGGAATATTGCGATTTGGTGGTGATTTCTTAAGAAACCCTTGCGTTGGTGCATTACTATCTGTAGTAGCAAATGTCATTTTGTAGCCATGTTTGACATAATAGGACATCATTTCCCAGTGTCGCATCGTCATAAACTTCCTATTCCTATACTCAGGTAGTGTGAAGCCAGAACCATTCATGCCATGCTGTTGCATCATTGACCAGGTCACGGGGTCATCTCGATTGGGTGCATAAACACCACATGACGGAAACTCTTCGATCATTTTCCGTACAAGGGGTACAGAAACTGGAGAACAAAACACAGTCTTCGATACAACCAGCCCAGCATGTTCGGGTCTTAGTGGTGCCAGTTTATATCCACTCGGAGGTGCCGGTTTTTCCATTCCGATCGTGGACACTGTTTCATCAATTACATAAAATCTAGCAACATAGTTTTTGTCCACCTCAAACCCATGAGGGTTCATATATTCGGTGATGCTTTGCAGTAGTTTATCATCAAAATCCTCAAAGATGACCGTGTTGCTATAGGAACCATCTAGACGACGCCCCTCGGCAACACTGACTTTCTCCAACGTCGATTTTAGTCGGTCTTCATCTTGACTGTACAGAAACCAGGCACCGTCGTCGATATTTTCAGCTAGTGTACTCGGAGCATGACACAATACGGTAGTGCAGTTCTGCATGTCACTATCGTCGACAAATATATGCGTTCTGTCCCATTTCTTGCTACGGACATGTTTCACCAGATTATAGATGAGTAGAGACTCCGGCTGCCTCTTAGCAAGGTGACCCAGCAAAAGTTCCAAAGTTTTTGTGTCTTTGGTAATATCCATAACTCGGCTAAAAGCTGTAATACGCCGCGACAAAGTTAGCTATGGAAGGGAGTGTCTAGACTGTCGACAGTCGCTCGCGCCTTTTTTTTCCTACGTTTTATCTAAACTCCGATCCGGCGCAACACTAGTATAATCGCAAACTGATATTGAGGCCCTCGAGGGAGTGTCCTGAACTTGTGAAGTAGAGGTTAGACCCGTGACTGTCATCACGTGCACATTTGTGATTTAGGGGTAAATAACGCGATGTCAGTCTTGGACTATTGCCAGTATTGTACCTTGGATCATAGACCAGACACGAAAGGGTCCATGCCGTGATTTATATAGTACACGAAATAGTCACTTTTGACCAGTGACGATTTTCTCTCTCCAAAAATCCTTTTTTTTTTGCAGAGTTCAAGATAGTAATTACTTGTAGGGTTCAGAATGATAATAACATATATATATACAACTTTGAACTGTGAGTTGATAAACAAGATACTGCAAATGTTGATTTAATAGTGGTCAAAAACACTGGAGTCTGTTATATACTTATAGTCATTCCAATATGTGTCTAGACTGTTTTTGAAAGTATTTAAAGTGTGATGTTACATACACCAATAGCAGGTAAGTTGTTCCAGGTGTTAATGACTTGGTTTGAAAAGTAGTTTGCACGCATGGATTTTGAACTTCCAAATTTCATAAGTTTGATGCATGACATTTTGTAGGTGGTGATATAGAAAATGCCGGTTACCCCTAAATGTGATCGTTCTCAACTTAAATGTTACACATGGTTGGGGGGGGGGGGGGGTCGATGAGCATAATCGTCACACAACTGAATTCTAATCTACCTAAGGTGTAAAAAAAATTGTGTGGTTCCGATTACATTCGATTTAAAAAATAGATGGGGTAGGTAGATTTTTTATTTTATTTTTAAATTTTTTTTTTCATATGTGAGTGTCTTGTTCAGGTAGTTACGTTTTTCCGTTGTTTTCCATATGGTCTCTGTGTTATTGGTTTCTTCTCATCAGATGTACAGCCATTACAGATTGGAAGAACATTTTTATATTGTTTTTTTTCAGTTGATGTCAGTTTCTGCATCCACTATTTCTTGCGAGAATTCACAATTTTCACGATTTTCTTATTTTTTCTCTTGAATATGTAAAAACAAAGTTTAAGGTTGGCGTGAAAAACTAGGTGGGGTCCGGTAACCGGAACCAAACAACTTTTTTATTTGGCCTAAGCAATAAATGATCTTATAGAAAGTACAGCTTCCTAACAATCTATTTATTGTATAACCTGTTAAAATGAGACACATTGTACATTTCTATGATATAAACAAGTAAACAAAAAAAAAATTCAATTCCTGAGTTAATGTTAAGATACATTTCAGAGACATATATCTTTCATATGTTGAAAGTCTCTTCCTATATGAA
The DNA here is from genome assembly GCF_964340395.1 of Glandiceps talaboti. NCBI lineage: Eukaryota > Metazoa > Hemichordata > Enteropneusta > Spengelidae > Glandiceps > Glandiceps talaboti. The sequence goes on along the minus strand of NC_135554.1, from coordinate 25,311,445 downwards.
CACACTGTAAGTCATTTATAAATTTTGTACTCCAGATAGCAAATTGCCAGTGACACTCCTGAATAAAATTTTGTTGAAAAATCAAGTGTCTGGGAGATCTCTCATGATTGTGAAACATGGTTAATGCAAAATAAATGAGAGCGAAATTTATATCCCAAATGACACTAAAATTTTAATTATAATGGAAAACTTATTTTAAAAATACTAATGATAGATAACCGAAATGCTGAAAAATTAAGACTTTGTTAGTTTGAGGTAAAACTCTGAACATTCCATTGGGTGTAACGAGTTCACCTCTTACAAGATGTTACTATGATTTTAATTCACCAGGCAAGAAAACAGACTAATGTCATTATCTACATATAGTGCATACAAATCCATAACACTGGCTAATGTAAACACATCAGAAAGATATATGCATAAAATTTACATCTCATTATGTACAAAAGTTTTAAAGTTTCATTGAAAACAGTAAAGTGAAAATAAAGTCAGAATACAACCTCAGTCAGTCAGGATATGTCTAAAACAGCTGTCAATTGTTACCACACACTTAGGTATCAAATTTGTGTGTTTGTTTGTGTGTGTGTTAACGCATTGTAACCAGATTAGGAATGTGATATATTTTTGAAAGACTGTTAATTAGCATTCCTTGATTGAACAGATACGTACACATTTAGATAAAAAAAACTTGCATATTTGTCTTTGCTTGCATCAATAAAGTGTAAATGTATTTGGAATATTAAAAATACCCTGTTAGTAACAAACTCATAATTGTGATGTGTAGGAACATATTTCTGAGAAAGAAGGAATAACATTCTAAATGTAACTCACTTTGGAATCAATATCCATGATTTCAGCCAATCTTGCTTCAGTGCCAAGAGTACAACCCAATCATAAGTTGCCTTTATGAAGAATACTCAATGACATTATCCAATCAATGATTGTGAAAAAAGGGTTTTGTGTACCTGAGTGTTCTGGCTATGTGATAAGTACTCTCTTTTAATTTGGTCTTATCTCAATATAAATTGTATTGTAATGACTGTAATGCCTTCCAGGTTTAGTTTCCTGAGAGATGAAATATAAAATTTGGAGACCCAGATCAGATTAGTATTCATATCTACATGTTAAGAACAGTTATCTGGCAGAACTGTGCTAATATTGATTCAGAACAAAAGATTGACCCTCTGTGACCCTTATGACACCACTGATAAAGTGACACTAATATGAGAACCTGGGATTGAAACTTTGGTCTTTAAGGATCAAGTGAATCATTTTATACATGTACATGTTGAATTCAGAGTCTTTCTGCAAGGCAGTACAAGTATAGCTTAAGTAGATAAAATCTATGAGGGCACCTACACCTGTCATTTTACCAGAATTCCTATAAAGCAGGATTAGTCAATTCTATTGGAATATATGCAAATTATACCCATTTGCCTCTCTTTGTTATCAAGGTTTCCTAACCTAGACAAACACACTGAATTGACACTGTCAAGCAATGACATTTTCTTTAACCTTATTTTACACTCCTTGATATCCTACAACTTTTTACACATTCCAAGATATTATGCATTTTATACTCGTTTATTCCATCTCATATTATAATTACATCATGACTATGTCATGCTATTTCTTCAGTCAACACCACTAGAAATATGAATGCAATTTCAGTCATTTGTCATCAAAGAAATTCCTATTTGAGGCATTCTTTTCATTTCTATTTACATTATGCTTGGTATATAAATACTATTACTATCAGAACAAACAACATATACATACACAGATACTATATAGTTATACAGACATGTAATTTTGTAAAATACACACCTTAAGTTAGTTGAACAGTCAGTTCTGATATACAATAAATTTACCAGGTCTAAGTTCAAGGTGGTCTCTAAAGTTCATTGTGTCTGGACACCTTAACACATCAGTCAATCCCTTTCAGGTCAATGAAGGCAGAACAACACAACGTATCTTACAGTCTTAAAGTTCAAGGTCATAAGCTTCTATCACAAAGAAATATCATATATACAAATTATCTATGAAATATGTATAGCCTTTTATATTGTTGACACACACAACTATTTGTAATAAAATATATAAAACTGTATAATAGGATAAAAACGTTGGGGTACGTCTTATTATCATAAGGTGGATTTCACTATATGTTCTATGCATCACCAACTTCTCTGGCAATTCTTGCATACATGGGTTCCTCCATAGTTTCAATTGCACGCTTAGTCTTAGGATGTTCAAATCCATAGATCTGAAATAACATCAAATACAACATAAGACATTATTATTATGGTGCATATTAGAAGTGTCTTCCACAAAGAATGTTGTGATCATAGTAGCGCTTTACAAGTATCAGTTACCACTGCTAGAGACCCATATCAACACAATAGCTCTGTATAACCAAAACTAGTGTTTCCTTGCTCTGGAATCCTATTTTGTATTATTGTAGTTCTGAAATCAGAACGTAAATAATTTACCTCATTTCAGCTAAAGAAGGCCGACTGATTGCTGAAATATACCAGGTAAATTATTTACACTCCAATTTTGGAACTAATACAAACAATAATTTACCTCATTTCTGCTAAAGAAGGCTGACCGATTGCTGAAATATACTAGGTAAATTATTTACACTCCAATTTTGGAACTAATACAAACGATAATTTACCTCAGAAGAAGGCCGACTGATTAAGCTAAAATATACCAGGTAAATTATTTACACTCCAATTTTGGAACTAATATAAAACCAAACCTGTATAACCTTTTCAACACCCTAAGGACCCTACAATCCATTAAGTACATAGATGTACATTTTTCACATAGTACCATCTATCCAGTCTGACGAATTATAAATTTATCATAATTTATCGTCTTTTGACCCAAATAAATCACATTTGTGACTAGCCTGTTTACAGTGTGTTACATTAGTAGCTGTCATTGTATCTCATAGCCCTAAAAATCAGTGCTTGTTTTGAGAATGTGAACATGTTGGTAATTACAATTTAGAAATGTGCACCCAATATAAGCCTGCAAAAAATAGCACCAATGGCGTTGTAGCACAACTATACAATTTTCTAGTAGCAAAAAAATCTAGGTTTATAGAAGTTAACACATGAAGTGTGCATGTGATAATTGACATGTAATTAATAAATTTAACACAAAAGTGTTTGATACTGCTTTAGGGGGGCATGGCTTACTGAATCAGTGCTAACAATTCTCAAGACCAAGCTAGTTGGTTTTGAAGGCTCTTAAGGTCCGACAACTACCAGTGCAGTAACCAGGCTAATCAAGGTACGACAACTGCTACCAATATAATACAGTAGTACAGTAACCAGGCTAATCAAGGTACGACAACTGCTACCAATGTAATACAGCAGTACAGTAACCAGGCTAATTTGTGACCAAATATAGACATCACAAATCTGAAATATCTTGACCAATTCCCCAACACTACACGTAATTTAGACACCTTTCCAATCATCTGATCTCAGTTTGTCAAGCACACATCATATCCAGCATGCAATATTTTGAAAACTCACCTCCTCAGTGGTGTGTCTCCATCTCTTGAAGTAATCATAGGCTTTGTAATAGCTACCACTATCTTCATAATAGATGCCTGTATTCAGTAGCAATCTACCCATCAATACATGGTATTCACCGTATGCTTGAACACATAGCTCCATTGCCTCCTCATAGTCCTTGGTTGGTGAGAGAAACAACACACAACAACGTTTGAATTATTCTATTCTTTCATCATGTTTTAAGATAAATTTACAATAATTTGATTTATGTTGTTTCCTTTACACTATAATTCTTATGTGAGATTAATGTACTCATGCAGCCACACTAAAAACACATATGGACAGACAGACAGACAGACAGACATACACACACACAAATACATGCACACACACATACACACACATGCACACACACACACATACACACACACACACACACACACACACACACACACACACACACACGTTCCACATACATGTACATTTACATGCAGATAGTTACACCATGTGCAGATTTACACATGTACATACACACACATCCATATGCACAGACAGACACACCTTTTGCTGTTCAATACTTCCTCTTGGCTCCAATACACCTCTTGTCATAATGGCTTCTGCTACATGGCCATAATCATCAAGCTGGAACAAATAACAACTTTCATTTTACAACTTACTTAAAACAACAACAACAACAACAACAACAACAACAACAATATAAACAATAACAAAAGAATTTTCATTTTGTGAAAGTAAAGATATAGTTATCATTTCCAAATATCAGAGAGTTTGTAGCTAAATAAAGAAAGAGTTAAAACCACAGACTACCCTTCTAGAAAGTGTGTTACCAACCAAAGTTCTCAAACAGTTGTAGAAAACATCACCATTTCTTGAATATATCATGATCACATTATGTTTGCAAGATAATAAATATTTCACCATTAATTATTTTATAATTATTTGCTTGAACATCATAAATCTCACTTATAAAAATAAAATCAACCTAAAAAGTTATTTTTTAAAAAGTATAACAATCAGATTACCTCTTTAAATATACGAATGGCATCCTTGATATGTTTCTTGCCTTCAGTTACAGCTTCTTGTCCTGAAAAACTGGAATCACCACCAAGACCAAACCAAGACTCCAAATTAAACGCTAGTTGCGTCAATGTCAGACCCATTTTAAACTAAAAGAGAAAAACAAACAATACTTACTATTTTGTGTGTTAGTTGAAATATTTGTTTCTTCTGCTTGGAAATGATAAAAGCTACATAATGCTCCTGTTCTATGCAACAAAGTCCAAGATAAAAATATTTCCACTATAATGGCCATTGTTTGTCCCGACACTGGTTCCCCAACTAAATATCCCTGACATAAGGGGCCTTATCCTTATCAACACTTGTCTCTGACCCTGCTCCTAGATCCAAATATCTCTAATACTAGTATTAGGGGTCTTGACAGTGCTTGTCTGATCCATTCCTAGATCCAAATATCCCTGACATAAAGGGTTTTATCAACAATTATACCCTGCATGAGCCAAGTTCAACAAAAAATATGGAACATATTCTGTGGTCATTCTACATCACGACAATGCGTGTCTATGTCATGACAATGTGTGTCTACATCACTGGTTCTGCTGTGTTCAAAATATGAGTCAAAATGTTCAAAATTGCCATTACTTTCCCCCATTTTTCTTTGATATTACTGGCGGTGGTATAATTATGTTATTCTCCAATAATTTTTTTCATTCAGCTGGAAAATACTTGTGACGTAACAGTTGTTACTACGCGTCTAGCGACTTGTAGTGAGAAAGGCCCCTTAGGTCCTCATATTTTCCTTGAGTGTACAAAAATAATGGGAAATAATATCTAACTGTCTCCAGTTTGTAAATTTATAAAAACTTAGTTTTCACTTGACAGTTCTTTTTGTGACCAAATATGCAATGGATTGTGTGATATCATCTGACAAGCAACAGATATATACTACAGTACTCTGGCAAGTAAGGTCTCAGTTTTACTAAGACAGACATAAATTAAAACTAATGTTGCTTCGACATGTTGATGTAAGGTATTGAATGGATGTTGGTTTAACTCTCGGTAATTGAAATAGAATATTACTGCCTATAGGCACATCATAAAAATAATGAAAATTAAATTTCTTGGTTGACACCATAACTTTCGCTTCACACACTTCACATGCATAAGTGTACGTGAGAATAAGTCATCCTTCTTGTTCTGTTTTGACCTGCTAGCATGAGGTGAAATGCTATTGCAGGTACTGAAAATTGTACTCACAGCAGGGTGGCATTTCTGATGACTTAGGATCTTGAAGTGTACATTTTTGGAGACTTCCAATGTTTATACCATCTTGATTACAGGGTGATTATATCTATACAACAGACACACCACTGTCACACACATTGAACAACCATATACAGTATTTAGTTTGGATCACCAGTCCTTTATGATATTTCACTCTATTTGTGAGATAAATAAACCGATTTACATACCTTGTGTATGTCACCTGTCAACGTTTCTCTAATCTTGAGTGATTTCCTACCATACTCAATAGCTGGACGCAGTTCATTCAGCTGATTCCGTTGTATGAAACTGTACAACTTAAGAATCTGCAAAAGTCGTCAAGGTAACTTAGTACTGAGAAATCAACTCTTAGCTAACAAAGCAGATACACTTCATCTCTGAAAGAGGTATATTTTGATACAAAATCTGGAGTATGCTTTTAAATTTGTTGTACTTATTGAAGAAGATATTTATCAATGTTAATACAAAACAACAATTCTGTGACTTGGATAAAATCAGACAATAAGATATTTTTAAAAATTGAATGGTGAATTGAGTAGAATAACTCTAGTTAATGTTGCTTGGTCATTGCTATCATATCAGTATTTAATAGGTACAAGAGTACAAGAATAGTTGATTTTCCAGTTCCAAGATGCATTGTGTGAGACAACGTCAGTCACTTACGTTATGTTGTTACGGTGAGGCTTGTTTTGTCTTTATTACATAAAAAATCATGAAATGGCAGAAAGATAATTATATTGACCTCTTTAATTGTGAGTGATTTTATAGAACAAAGACTAAACGCCATCAATGACGAGAAGGATTTCACTGGTAAACCCAGGGTACGGTCAGGTGACAACCATCCCTTTGAGTAGTGTGTGCAAACTTCCTACATGCATATAGAGCACATGGCATTGTACGGCCCACACAATGTAATCTTGGAACTGGCAACAGGTCTATAGCTTCTATGTATGGCAACAGGTCTAGAGTTTGTATCTATGGCAACAGAGCTATGGCTTGTATCTATGGCAACAGGTCTATAGCTTGCATCTCATAGTAAAGACTATTTTGAAATTCATCATAGTGGATTAGATAAACAGTTGAAAGTTTGCCATCATAATGAAATATTACACAATTCAGTTTACATGCTATATATACCACAATATGATTGTAAAGAGTTGCAAACTAGACCAGAAGTTGTAAATCAAAGCCTAAGTTTACCTCAGCATAAATATTTGCACAGATGAAATAAAGTTCCACCATTCTTTCTGGTCTGGCTCCCAATTCATTCTCTTCAATGTCCATGGCTTTACGCAGGGTTTCCAATGAACTCTGGTGTTGACCTGCTTGGAGTCTAGGGGTGGAATCAAAGTTTGATGTCTAGTAACATGTACAAGTAAAAGTATACATACATTCATCACCAGTTGACTTTATAAATTACAGAGCTGCATGTTAGTCTATGCTGTCCTTACAACTTAGCATACAACACAATTCTATCAACCTACTAAGTTTGCCTCTTAAGCTCTGCTAAAACTATTTTCTTGTGACAAATTTCTCTGTTTATCATGATCTTTTACTCCCTGGTGTAACAAATTGCTGATAAGGCACTACACATATACATATAACATTACAATCCAACTCAGAAGAATGTTAGAACTCAGTCGTATTTCTTTATGTACAAAAATTTAGTGGAAGACAAAAATGGTGAAACTAAATGATTGTACAACTTACATAACTCTTGCAATATGTTCACATCTGAGAGCCAGCAATTCTCTGTTAGCTTGGGGGTTGTTTTCCACATCTAGTAGGCACTGCTTGTATTTAGCATCCATCTCAGTATAACCACCAGCCTAGGGAGTACATATAAACTTAATGAATATTTAAAAATATCCCTATCAGTATATTACAATATAAAGATCAAGATTGACCAATCCATTGATCAATAAAGAGAGAGAGAGAGAGAGAGAGAGAGAGAGAGAGAGAGAGAGAGAGAGAGAGAGAGAGAGAGAGAGAGAGAGAGAGAGAGAGAGAGAGAGAGAGAGAGAGAGAGAGATGTTTTAAGTCTCATGTTTTGAGTTTGATATTTAGCTTAGTTTTGTAAAAGACTTGAAAGGACTTGAGCCTTGAGACTTGAGCAAGACTACTACTTGCAATGCAAAAAAATCTTCTCACCTTTCTCCAGTATGCCAGCAGTTTAGAACTATACTCCTCATTGTAGAGTTTGTCAAATGCCGGCCATTGTGTCAAGAATTCCTTGAGTCTCTTTGTATCATTGATTTTAATCAGATGATGTGGGTATTCCTGGATGATAAAGAAACATGATTTATATTATACGGGTTACAGGAGATCAACCAAAGACAGTACAATTACATCTTATAAGCAGCCCCCTTACATGTTAATGGTCCTACAATAGGTATATCTGATAGAAGTATCGGTTCCTATCACTCATAGTGGTAAGGCTCCTTATGTTAATATATTTCCCAAGGTGAATAAAGAATACTTGTATTTGCCTCACCTCAAGTTTCCTGTCAAGATTTACTGAGACTTCAAAGAAGTCAGCCAGCTTCTTGTGCCACCAGTGATAAACATCTTTACTGTCATCATCATTTTCATTGCCATCATCATTTAAAAAGTATCTATGTGAGTGAGACAAAGAAACATACATCATTACAACAAGTCTACCACTCTTAAGGGTAATGTGATTGTATTCCTAAATGTACAGTTACAGTGTACCCATGCATTCATCTGTTTATAAACCCATCAACACAGATATCATAATTTAATAACTCAGACATATCTCTACAGGTAAAAGATATTCATAAGTTTACAGACAAGTATATTTGCACAACGATCCCTACCACAACCATCACTGCTTTCATTCTTACTAACAACATCATCAACATTCACCAACACAATCACCCTGACTACCATAGTAATCAATATCAACATCAACAACAACAACTAATAACACAAGAAGTACTTACTTGTATCTGACAGTGACACAATCACCATGACTACCATAGTAATCAATATCAACAACAACAACTAATAACACAAGAAGTACTTACTTGTATCGGACAGCTTTACTAAGTGATCTATGATAGAAATCTAAACGTCCCTCTCCACTATCACCAAATGGTCTGAGGAATGGTTTCAAGGCTCTATACACAGCAGCCCATTTGAACGGTGGCAGAGGTTTATTAAACTGACCAGATGAAGCTCCACCTTCCTTCCCACTGGCACCTGAAACATATCAAAAACAGAAGTGGGTTATTACACTTATTGCTGGGATGATGTAGAGCAATTTGTTTGTTGCCTAGCAACTTGTTTATTTCCTTTACAAACTCTCTGACAATGGTTAATGAACTATCGCATTACTAAACACATAACGACCTTTGAATGCCATTGTAGATCCCATATAGTAAAATAACTCAATATAGATTAGGTACTATTACACCATACACAAGCCTGATTCAACTAAATAATATGGAATATATACTCTGGTCATTCTATGTCATGACAACACGCATCTATGTCACAACAATGCATGTCTCTACATCACTGGTTCTGCTGTGTTCGAAATATGAGTCAAAACACTCAAATTGCCAATAGTATATTTATATTATTCCCCAATATTTCTTCATTCAACTGGAAAATACTGGTGACCTAAGGGTTGTCACTATGAGTCGCTAGACTAGTAGTGACGAAGCCCCCTTAGGTCACTCATATTATACTTGGCTGAACTAGGAAAATTTTTGGAGAGGGGAATAGTATCTAATTCTTACTTTCACTGATCAACCAAAATTTTGAAATTGGTTACCTTTTTCCTGGTCATTTTGGTCTGGTGGCATCAGATTATCTTCGTCACCTAAGATCATTAATAATTCTGTTTCTAACAATCCAGTAGCTGAACACTCTAATAAACTCAGTGTTGCAACCAATAACTGGCCTCCATTCTCCTCCTCAAATCTCATCAATACTTGGGCTAAAAGTCTATAAAAATACAACACCAATACACATTTAATATTAGATGGGGGAGGAGTATTAAAGTAATAAGACAGATTTCAGTCGTGCATCTTACAGTTATTTCCAAAAGAAACATGATTGAATGCCTCAGTGGAGAAAATATGAGGGCTAAAATCAAACAGCTGCAAGCAGTCAAAAATTGTGCTTTACACAACCCCATGAGTTTCTAAAAAATTTGCCACCCGAAACAAAATTGACAGAAATTTTGGACTCATTGAGTAAGCCATTGCTTTTTGGCCAAGAAATACATGGTACAGAATTATCATCAACCAAACATCTGAGCCATATGCTGGGACAGTGCACCTAGTGGCCACACTATATATATATTTCTCTTTCTGAAATTGCTATATGGTGTACGAGTGTCTACAACAAACTCATTGTTAATTTCTATGATAAAGAAAATTCAACCACTGCAGGTATATTTTCATATTCTTTGTCTCTGTGGGCAATAAACTACTTCTAGACAGCACCCCTAGTGGCAAAATTATATAGTTCTTTTGTTTTTCTGAAACTGGTATATGGTGTATGAGTATCCTGTTAATTTCTATGATAAAAATGAAATTCCACTGATTCAGGTATTCTTTGTTCTTGTGCAGTGCAGACCTTCTGAAATGGCTGATAAAAATATAAGCATGTTAACAAGAAGCTCATCTGGCATGTATAATGTACACCTGGGTTCTATGAACAAGACAAGTTATAATGTACACCTGGGTTCTATGAACAAAACAAGTAAGAAAGTAGCTATCAATAAGCTCCTAATATGAGTAAAATTTGGAAAATTTTGAAATACACACAGGATTTAGTATAGTCGTGAAAAAATTGTATGCATGACATGATGGAACAAAATACTTACTCCAATAACCCATCAGCGAGTGTGTTGATTTTATCATTGATTTTATGGAATACACCAAACACTCTGAGCTCCTCACAGGCAATAGCAAGCCACAAAGGATTCTGGGAGGATTCCTTACTCAGCAAGTTATTCATTTGTTCTCTGTCCAGTCTCTTGTTGTATTTACCCAGCATTCCTGTCACAATTTCCTTGAAATGAAAAATGTGAAAATGATCATATTAACACTGGTATGGTTGAAATATTTGTAAAGAACAGCTCATCAGGTTCTACATTATTAGTGTAGCTGCTATACCCTTGGGCAATTCTGCTAACAATGACTGGTTGTATAGTGCCACAGGAACTGTAGAGGGCCTCTCTGAGACCAGAAGTACTGTCATCCTTAGCTTTTGTTTGGCAACCTTCTAAGCACAGATCTGAGGTCTAGTCCGATATGTGTGTAATGACTATACATACTGAGAGCCTAGGGTAATAAGTGTCATAATGGCCACAACATGTGAATTTTCAAATCATTATCCAGACTTCGTATCATTTTGGTGTATATACACGTGCTTGAACTGAGGAGCTAGTTTGGGAACTCTAGGTTGAGAAGTGACACAGTTAACAGTGTCTGCTGTTCCTTTCCAGACACTACAACATGGTATACAAATACTTGCACTAAAGGAACCTAGCTCTGGAATTCAAGATTTGAGAAGTAACACCATAAAGAAATGTTGATTTACCAAGATTCCATACGAACAGGGGTTCTAGCAGAGAAAATTCTACAGTTGTACATATAAGAAGTGACATCATACTAAATTAAACTGTTTAAATTACCTTTCTAGACTCCATATCCAATGGTGTGACTGGAAGTTCAGAAGGTTCTGTAGTCCTAGCTTTGAGTCGTTTATGAGGAGCTGAGTCATCAATCATTGACAGGATAACTCGGATTTGTGGAGCCAGTTTCTTTGGTAACCAACTCACTGCTCTGTCTTGGTGATCATCATCAAACTTGATGGAGAGGAAACAAATGTAAAATCTCAATTTTTTTACTGAACTTTTTTGACTTTGATGCTGGATTGGTTATGATAGGTCACATGACAGGTCACATGACAGGTCACATGACTTGGCCTTACTTGCTTTACAGCATCTATCTCAATTACTTGCTAAGTTGACAGGGTCACATGACTTATTTGATTGCTTGATAGCACCAAATGAAGAGACTTTCCAAGACACACTCACTGTATCAGAATAATTGGCTGTGACCACTTAATACTTATCATATCTCAATGATTTTATAGCATAAGTGACACGACAAACTTCATTAACGGCATCTATCACAATGATTGGCTAGACAAGTCACATGACTAACTTGATTAACAGCATCTATCACAATGATTGGCTAGACAAGTCACATGACTAATTTGATTGACAATATCCATTATAATGATTAGTGAAGACCAGTCATATGATATTACTATATGGACTGCATGTATAACAGTGATTGACAAGGAAAAGTCACATGACTTACTTGATTACAGCATCTATCACAATGATTGGCTAGACAAATCACATGACTTACTTGATTGACAGCATCTATCACAATGATTGTAGGTCTTGTGTTAACATTGGTCAATGAACTGGACACCATTTGACAGGTGGACTCCAAGTCTGTTGGCATTGTGTTCTCCTAATAACAAATAATACATACATATTTAATGTTACAAATACTCTAAATGTGCCTAGTGATTTTAATTTTAATGTAAATGACAATGTCTACTAATGATATCCCACACAGAAACAGTGACTACTATTAATGCTGCGTGTTGATAATACCAAAAGGACACTTCTTATGACATGAAATAATCTATTTGGTTGATTACTGACTGCTTGATTAGTTAATTAACTGATTCATTAATTGGTCAACTGACACTTTAATACATAGATTGATTGATTGACTGATGGATTAGTTGAGAGATTGACAATGATACAATTAGATATTTACTTAACCAAAACATATGTTTTCATTGTGTGATTTTTTTGTTTTTCTCTATTTTTCATGTCATATTTGTTTGTTCTACTGTACCAAAGACTATATTTCAACTTACAGTGACTGCTCCTATTTCACAAAGTCTACTGTACCAAAGACTATATTTCAACTTAGTGACTGCTCCTATTTCACAAAGTCTACTGTACCAAAGACTATATTTCAACTTAGTGACTGCTCCTATTTCACAAAGTCTACTGTACCAAAAACTATATTTCAACTTACAGTGACTGCTCCTATTTCTTTAAGTAATCTCTTGAGACATCTTTCCAAGTCAGTTGATCCTGGAATGGCGCCAACAAAGTGATAGAATACATACCAACCAGCATCACCACCTCTGTCAAATCAAATGTCAACATTTGGTAACATTCACAGATTTTACTATACTTAGAAAGACATGGTCATGGATGACTTATTAACATTTCCAGGTTGTATTGGTCAATCACTTACTGTTGATACAGTTTGTACTAGTCATTTACATATAGCAGACAGAGTTAATTGTATTCTACAATTTCCTACATGTGGCAGCAATGTGTAAGTTATATCTAAAGGCATTCTATTTCTGGCATAAACATGCATGGCATCTTACTAAACATGCAGTACAGTGCATCTTACTAAAGTTAGCATACCATGCTTGTAAGTTGCATCAGGAAAGGAGAATGCCACTGAATATTCATGGTGAGATGTTTTTAAAGAATTGACGGGAACAGGCATTTAGGAGTCATGAATATTCATTGTGCAACCAGGAATATATCATTTCTGCTGACTCCCATGATGCAATGGTCACGATCCGAGATACCCTATAAAAGGCACAAGATCAACTTGATGTTTCTCCGAAATCACAAGTAATTGTAGGTGATGTAAAATCTTGAACTGGCTCTCCAGAACCCAGTTTATGAAAATGTCTCTAGTTCCTGGAGTGGTGTTTCCCTTTAATACTGATATTTTTCATTTTCAAGGAAAACAAGAATATTAAACAAAATATTGTCAACAAAGTATTTGGATAACAGTTATGGCTGAACTTAAAGAATCAACAGTAGATAATAATGTAAATAATGTTGTTTATTCATGGAATATAAAAGTAAAACTAGTAACTACAGAATATTAAACAAAATATTGTTAACAGATTATTTGGATAACAGTTATGGCTGAACTTAAAGAATCAACAGTAGATAATAATGTAAATTAATGTTTATTTATAGAAAATCATATTAGTGTCATACATAGATGACCAATTTTGAGCTGCCACCTAAATAATGTAACATTTATCAACTCAACTCAACTCAACTCAACTCAACTCAACTCAACTCAACTCAACTCACCCAGGTATCTCTTTTGAAACAGCTTTACCACATGCTACATCAGCTGTTCTAGCCATGATGGAAGACTTGCCAACACCAGGACCACCTAACAATACCATAGCTTTGTCTTCAGCCACACCTTTAACATAATCTGCTATCTTTTGTAAAACATCATCTCGACCAAGGACCATCACACAGCGACTCTTCATAAATGACTACAAGAAAGCATGTACATATTTACCTACAAGTTACTACAACTTGGTCTGTATGAAGACCAATCAGTGAAGACCTTGTAAGTGCTTCACATTAATACACTTGCACCAGATGCCAGAGATGTACATGTAATTGTTCAAATTAGAATTTTAAGTTAATATTCTAAGAATGTGATACATTGGAGGTGGGGATTGAGTGCATGGTAAGAATGAAACCTCAATCACACAATTTACTTTGCCATTGGTAAAACTTTGAAGGGTTGAGGATTTCACATGATGAAAAGCACTAGTATTTGGAAGGGATCGGTGGAGTTGGAGGGGGTTCAATCAAAGTCATTTGTATTAAATTTCACAATCAACTGAAATATCTCCATCTTACTGTTCAAATACATGGCCATATTTATCAATTCAGAATGATAATATGTTTCTGCTGGTACAATGGTACATGTCACATATCACTGATAATCATATTTCATCAGAAGATGGAGTTGTCATGGTAACATACCTCGTGAGCTTCTTTGGCCTGTTGATAAGGATCCAGTTTAGCATCATCTAACGGATATTGTTCATTTATTCCCTTCTTGAAAAACTCCAGGACCTGTAAACATAACATAGTACATTATAAGTCAAATAACTCCAGGACCTGTAAACATAACATAGTCTTCAGGTATTTGTAATCTCATCTTGTCATACATGAAACTCATAAATGTGTACAAATATATACATTGTCAATAGAATAGTTCAGAAATACAACGTAAAAACAACATTTCTAGTACTTACAGTTGATGAGAATGCACCTTCTAATCCTTTGAAACGAACCATTCCATCATCCTTTACTCCATCAAATTCACAATTATAAAATTTGACACGGTTGCCCTACAATTTAAACACATAATTCATTATCATCACAATTGTGATTTATGATGGCTACAATGCAACACAGTATTGTACTTCTTTACCACTGTACAGCTGAGGTTAGAACAATGCTATGTTGTAACAACTTTGTAGAAACAGTCCTGTATCAGTATTTATACAATGCAACATTGTAACATCTTTGTAGAAACAGTCCTGTATCAATATTTATACAATGCAACATTGTAACATCTTTGTAGAAAGTCTTGTATCAGTATTTATACAATGCAACATTGTAAAAACTTTGTAGAAACAGTCCTGTGTCAGTATTTATACAATGCAACATTGTAACAACTTTGTAGAAACAGTCCTGTATCAGTATTTATACAATGCAACATTGTAACTTTGTAGAAACAGTCCTGTATCAGTATTTATACAATGCAACATTGTAACATCTTTGTAGAAACAGTCCTGTATCAGTATTTATACAATGCTATGTTGTAACAACTTTGTAGAAACAGTCCTGTATCAATATTTATAGAATGCAACATTGTTATATCTTTGTAGAAACAGTCCTGTATCAGAATATACAATGCAATATCATAACATTATAACAATCAAAGAATTAGGTTGTGTGAGAAAATGAATAATCTGACAGCAGTACTCACCAGCCTTTGCCTCAACATATCTTTAAGCATTTTCATCTTTTCAGCAGCAACAGGATTAGGATCAATAAAATCTCCGTGATATTCTTGTGGAACAGAGTTTATAAAATTGGATTTCCTCATTAAGAACAAAGCTGGAAAATAAGACATGACTATTATTGTGAAATGCTGTGATATTGGAATATAATATACCTCGTAGTAGTCCATTATATATATTTTTTTATTGGTATATGTATATGTATATGTATATGTATAAGTATATGTATATGTATATGTATATGTATATGTATATGTATATGTATATGTATATGTATATGTATATGTATATGTATATGTATATGTATATGTATATGTATATGTATATGTATATGTATATGTATAAGTATATGTATATGTATATGTATATGTATATGTATATGTATATGTATATGTATATGTATATGTATATGTACATGTATATGTATATGTATATGTATATGTATATGTATATGTATATGTATATGTATATGTATATGTATATGTATATGTATATGTACATGTATATATGTATATGTATATGTATATGTATGGCATTTTTCACTTCATTTTCTTTGTTTTTAATTAAGTACATTAAAAGAGGACAATAACGTCAGTGTGTTCTTGTAATGTTATACACTCTACACCTATACAACGATGTAAGTTGGCTAAGTCATTTATTACTCACAATTGGGATTATCAATGCGATATGCTCCATGCATAATTTCCATCTCAGTGACAGACAGGCCTTGAATCCAGCGATATTCAGAGACCAGGGCTTGGGGTACTTCAGCTGAACTTGGAATCCAACCACATCTCTCACTGTAATCAATAAAAGGTTTCAAATTCAACCTCATTGCCAAGGAGCAAGTTCTTGTCATTTTATATTGAACTTGTAACCAACGCATGGACAATATGAAATGAAATGATAAACACTTAAGTTAGAAATAGTTACTCTGTTTAAAACTACAGGTTTCTATAATTTCTTGTAAAATGTTAAAATGACACATTTTACAGTAGTTCTGTGTTTTGGGACGGGTTTGGTGAAACCTGATTATATTCTGTTCTGACTACTAAGGCCTAGTTTGAATGTAACTGTGGATGTAGATGTTAAAATAAGACAAGGCTATAGTAAGAACACAATCAGGTCATCAACACAGAGGGAGTTGTGGTATTTTTAAAAAAATAACTTGGCACTAATATACCCCCCTGTGTTACCTTTACTTGTACAATAATTCAAGTTGTAAAACTGTAAATTTTATGAATTTAATATTGAATATTATATTTAAGGGCACCAGTCAAAATTTACTGAATTTGATGGGATTCCTGTAACTTTATTTAGTATAATGTGTATGCTTTATAGTGATATGAAATCCCTTCCTGGCACAATTTACGGCAATAAATGCATAACCTGTGTTCAAAATATTGATCATGTACTAAGTATGCAAAAGAAATCTTATCAGGGGGATTACTGTTAGTCTCGGCACTATTCCATTGAAGAGCTTTACTACAAAACCAGAGAATATTTTGTACCAAATGTCAACATAGTTTGAAATATCTGAGTATGAAGTAGATGTGTAAACACCATTTTTTCTTCAAGAGTATTATCATGACCTCTGACCTCACTTGTTGCATAGCAACACATAGTTTACCCTAAATATTTTCACAATGGCCTACACTTTTACATCATGGCTGACTATTGTGCATACAGTCTTTGTGACAAATTGACTTGCTATGCATAGGATAATAATAATAATGCAAATCTTTTTTTTTTTAAATTGAGATAAAATCTATCACCTATAACTTGTAAACTGTATTTTACTGTCAGAATGAATGTTCATTTATTTTACAGTTTATTTCAGGTTTAAATCTCATAACCCTACATCGAAACAGGTTGTGATACTATGCCTCTACTTAGCAGCCTTTATTGTGATGTGAATACAAACTAGGGATGGTTAATGGCACACATACATGTATACGAACAGAACAATGCCGGTTACAAGGCTACCAGAACAATTGTATGTCTTTCAGTTCCTGTTTCAGGTTTCACTTAGTCCGAATCAACAGACTAAATTCTTTATTTTCATCACAAAATTGTACAGTTTATACTAGACTACAACTCAGTCATGATTCTTCAATTTCTTCATTTTGAATTTACAGTTACTGTAATTATTTCATATAATCATCACCTTTGGGATAGCTATAATTCCTTTTAATGCCATATCTATTCATTATTTAGGTTTACCACAACGTTACATCCACACATGTATATTTGAAACAGTCCCATGAACACTAGTTCTACACCATATTTGACCTTCTAACATAATTTTGGTGCCACATTTCTTAAATTTCAATCGACAATTCTATCCTGTACTTCTTTCAATATATTCACATTTTGGTAGTACTTAATACTGACATATGAGTTCTTAACCCATGGTTCTCAACAACAACCCTGTCATAGTTTTAAAATGCTGTCCCTAAATATATTACAAGGTAAATTAGAAAAAAAATAGAGAAAAATGGAGCATAACTAATATTTGTATAGAATAATCTTATATAAAAATAGAGATGTGATATCCACCATGAAAAGTGACGGGATCAATACCGACCTTGTCCTGTTTTTTTAATGAAAGATACGTATCAAAACTATAACACTGAAGAATGGCATGACCTAGTATGATTTAGAATGAATGGCATGATCTAGTATGATTTAGAATGAATGGCATGATCTAGTAAGATTTGGAAAGAGTGGCAAGATCTAGTAAGATTTGGAAAGAATGGCATGATCTAGTAACATTCGGAAGAATGGCATGATCTAGTTATTTACCTTGTAAGATTTAGAAAGAATGGCATGACATTATCAGCATAGCATCTGTCAATTTCTCCAAGACATATCCTCAATGTTTCTTCTGATGTTGTGTCTTTTGGTACACCCTGCAAAATAATAACAGTTGAAATACATAATTAACATTAGGGGAAATGAAATACATACATACATACTTACATACATACATACATACATACATACATACATACATACATGCATGCATGCATGCATGGCATGCATACATACATACATACATACATACATACATACATACATACATGCATACATACATACATACAGTATTTTTAACATGAACAGCTCATCTTGAAAACATCTGGCAATTGGAGCTTAACAGTAAATTAGTGCTACTAGTACGATATCATTTGTCTTTTCTATGAGTATTTTCACATAGAGCTCAAATAACACAAATAGAGTGAGAAACTAAATTGTTAAAATGTACACACATGTAATTTTTGTTCAACATGTACAGTTCTAAAATGAATTCTGAATAATGTGTGAGGTGCTATGTTTTAAATCCATCTTCATTTCTAGGTCCTACCAAAGGACATTTAATAGAAATCCATGACATATAACACTGTGACAGTAATAATTAGATGTTAATATCTCCTGATATTTTTCTTCATTCAGCCAATGACAGCACATGTCTATGTCATGACAACAAGTATATACGTTACTGTTCTACTGACTGTGTTCGAAATATGAGCCAAAACATTTGAAATTGCCATTACTTTCCCTGTGACCTTAGGTCACAAGTATTTTCCGGCTGAATGAAGAAAAATATTGGAGACTAACATAATTATACCAGCGCCAGTAATATCAAAGAAAATTAGGGGAAATTAACATAATTATACCAATGCCAGTAATATCAAAGAAAAATATTGGAGAATAAAATAATTATACCAGCGCCAGTAATATCAAAGAAAAATCATGGAAAATAATGGCAATTTTGAATGTTTTGATTCATATTGTGAACACAGCAGAACCAGTGATGTAGGCACATGTTGTAGAGACATAGATGTGCAGTCGTGACGTAGAACATATATTTTATGTTCAACTTGGCTCATGTATGGTATGATAAAAGTTATTTCTTGCATATTTTTCATGGAATATTTAGATAAAACTGTTGGTGAAATCCTTTTGAGTTCTATTAAATTACATCTACAACCCTTATGAAAAACATAGACTTTCTTTGATACAAAAACTGCTGTTCTAGAATGAATGTTCATGGACTCTGGGTCATTTCTTGGAAGTGAATTCCACATTTTCACCATACTATACCCCTGATGATACTGACAAGACGTGTCTGTGAAAATCTGGGATTCACTTCCTAAAAACTGCTGTTGTTTAAAACTATCAAATGTACTAAAGAGCAACAACGGCTTCTTTATACTGTAAACTTTATTTCTGAGGTTTAAACCCAGAGGTTTGAAGAGTTTCTTGAAGTCAGCTGCTGTCTGAGTCTCCCCTAATACATCGAAGTTCAAACAATTCCTGAACTACGTATTCTATTGATTGGAAAAATTTTCAATGCACACAAACCCAAGTGTCTCAATTATAATGAGAGAATTTGTCCCCAATAATAAGACCTATCTGAAAAAACAACAAACACATTTCTTCCTGTTCTAATTTACATTTCCTATCTTAACTCAATTTGTAGAATTGTTTTCAGGTTCTTTCGATACCAAACCTTGAAATCTCAAACCTGGTTTCCTATTTATTATTGATTTTAAAATGCTTCAACACACTCAAATATGCGAACTCAGTCATCTCTTATAAAATAAATATGAAAATCATCGGTTTTCAAAAACACAAAATAAACCTTGTTTTTTTGAAGGACAGACAACAGTTGTCATAGTTACAATGTATGATACATGCATTGACACTATTACAAACAGTTAGTGGTATTTCCTGTCTTACCTATTAACTCTATTGTTGGGTATCTATGGAATTATATAACACTCTATTGTCACTACAGGTCCTTTTGTACTAAAGTGAAAGTACTGTACAAATAACATGTAACAATGGCAGCTATATCTACAACACCTACTGGCCTATACATGGACTCAAGTGTTAGCAAGTTAGAAATACAGGGTCAGGTACAATCAAAGAACAAACATATTCTTAGCAGGGTGCTAATACTATTAAATCTTTATACCATGGAAATATCACCGACCATACTTCCATATTTATACAATCTAGAAATTTATGACAAAGCAATATATCACATCAATTTGACAGTCAAGAAGGTAGCAAGATAATTTTTTAGCTTACTGTTTTTTACTTATTTTTTCTTTTGTTAGCTTACCATTACTATTTCCACTACTTTCAGTGTGAAATCTGGATTCTCTTGTCTTTGCGTCTCTTGTAAGTTGAATATTTGAGTTAGGAAAATTCATGAGAATTAAAGTACATTAATGTACCAGTATATAAACAGTGCATTTAGAAATAGTGGACACAGTAGTGTGTATACAGTCGGAGAATTTGGTTCTCAAACCTAATTCTAAGTTATAGCTCTACATGTACCTCCTATAATTGTATTGCAATGCATATATACTTCTCCTTATTTTTAAAGCTTAAAACTACATGGTTTACTTCTCGTAAAGAAATTTGATTTAAAACACCTGTCTTTTGAAAAAGACCTGCCCCCTCCTAAAAAATCCAATGGGCTCCATGTTTTCTAATAATAGCCTTTTTGTTGTAGTCAAACATCACAATGTCATTACCTGAACCAATATAACCTTGCAGATTGACATCATTCAAAATCTACATCAATTTTTGTTTGTTATCTATATGAATGCAAATAAATCATATATACTGTCAAATATTTATCAAGTCATCTTATCAAAATAGTTATTTCAACAATAACTATATCGTCTTTAGTGTTGACATCTGAATTACTCCTATCACATTTACTGTCAGTGTTGATGTTGACTTATGCTATCATAAACTTATCCATAAATCTGAAGTTCTGCACATGTACACAGTCATGCTACATTATAAGTTTGGCTATGTACAATTCTTTATTTTTATCGGTTTTAGTTCTCACAGAAACTGTTTTTATATTTAGATTCATTTCACTAAAAAAATGGTATATACTCAAGTATGTCTTCAGTTTATAACATGGTAGCAAAAGATACAACTCTACCGATGTATCAGAACCCTAGCATTTAGTGAATAAACAACATATGATTGAAAGAATCTAGTTTCTATAGTAGATAACATAATTATCCACCCAAGTCTACAAGTTGAAGTCAATCACATCACAGTATTTACACTAACTGTAGCAATTACAACAATGGACTGATGTGCATAGACTAAAATAACAAGTTTGCAATGTGGATACATCAAGTATTTCAGACAGAGACATCCAAATCCTATGATAATATATGATATGGTATGGCATAGTATTACACTGACATCTACTAGCTAGGACACAAGGTGCATGCAATGACTAACAACAACTTTTTAACAAATTGAGTGTTGTAATGTAGATACACCAATCACATAAAGACAGGGATATGAATATCATATGACAGAACACATAGCCATTGTAATACATCGACAGTTTACTAAGACACCTGGTATAGTAAACATCTACTAAAAACAACAAGTTTTGAAAGCAAATCAAGTGTTGCGGTGTAGATACATCACCAACTCAAGACATGGAAAAATCGTATGACAAAACAGTCACTGTAATACACTGACAGTTACTATTAGAGACAAGTAAACACCTACACTGAGTACACATAACAACGTTTGATGGCAAAAATCACAAAGTCTTTCACTAAGACAAAGTAACCTCTTATGACATAACACAATGATACACCTAGGCTACAGTGACTAGGATACCAGCTGTAAATAATGGCTGTAATGTACCTTATGTAATTTAGTAATTACTCATACCTCACCCAACAGTGGCAATTTGTTGTACCTTACCCCAACCAATCAATACTCACACAATGTTGTTTTAAGCCCAAATCAAACATTTCAACTTCATGTGTGGCATTCTTTTACTGGACAAAATCAGTTCAACTTTGAGAAATGTACATTGCTAGGAATTATTCTGACATTTCATTTGAAATTGAAACTTCTAGAATTCTCACTACCTATAATAAACATTTTACCTTACTGTACAAGTGCTATAGGGTCAAAATAGAACAAGAAAGTCGACTTATTCTCATGCATGTGTAGCCCGTGGAACGGAAGTTATGATGTGACCAAAAATTGAATGTTAGTTATTGTTATAATGCATCTTGGCAATAATATTCTATTGCAGGTACCCAGAATTGTTAAAACTTTACTAGTGTGATCCTTAAGATGCTGTACACAATTTCATCTTCAAGACAAAACTGGCATCAAAGTGTTTAAAGTGAAATATCCGACAAGTGATGTAGCTAATTTCAAAAAATAGGTTTTCATAAGCAGGTGATTATCAATATGAAGAAGCTGAATGACTTATTAGTGGGGGTGTGAGTACAGGAGACGGTTTCCCCTTCTGACCCTGGAGTTTACTTGAAATTTAAGGATTACAAAGTATGTTATTTCAATATTGCTTTGTCTTAAAACTGTGAATGCTATCTGTGAATGTGCTGAACAATGGAAACATAATAATGGTTGAAAGCAGGAATTTTGAAACAAATTCTTGAAAAAGTAGCTGGCAAGCAATTGCAGAGTAGCCATTTGTTTTTGCCAGGTATGCCCTGAATATCATTGTTACTGACTCATTGATATCAACAATCATGTATAAGATATGTTTTATAGGGTTATTTTATCAAAAGCTTAAAATACCTCAAACTAATTTTGAATATCTGGATTGTCTCAATTTCATCACTTTGCATCTAAAAATGACCAACTTACCCATCTGAGATCACATTCCACCAAATGAAGTCTTCTCTTCTCACACCATCCTCTCAGATCAGGAAACACCTGGTAAACACAGAAAATATGGAGCACTGAATAAATTCAACCAATATGTCTGTCTAACTAAACGGAATGTATATAAGTGAGTGGCAAAAATCAAACATCAAAAAGTAAAGATGGCAAAGGGAAAAAATTCTGATTAAAAGACAAAATGACAATTTCTGATTAAAAGACAAAATTACCATTTCCAATTAAAAACCAAAATGTTAATATCATAAAGTACAACTACATAAACATGTGACAATTGTCCAATTCATTAGAAGTAAGAGAATTGGTATTTGGCTGAAAATACTCTGAAATCTAGAAATACAATAACCAGTTATAAACTAAGTAAAAACAGGTATACACAAGACTTAAGAATATAAATATATCTATTGTCTTACCTGTTTGATGAGGATTTCTCTTTCAGCATGAAAATCCTTAAATGTAGAAGACACAAATACTCTAATGGTTTTCCATCCTGATCTCTTGATTACAGGTTTATCTTTAGCTGACCGTTTTTTGACAGTACATGTTTTCTCTACTTCATCCCAGCTTTGCATAACGCTGTAGTTGTAATCGTGGGATGAACCACAACCCATCTTGTCTATGCAGTCTTTATCACCCAACCACAAATGAAAAATCTGTAAAAAAAAAAATTAAGTAATTTATTATTCGTGGTCATGTAAAAAATGAATTAATTAGATCTCACACAGAATGCGTTTTATGCATGTATAATAATATATTATGAACCTGACAGTAGTCAACACATATAGATAGAACAAAGAATCTAAAATCTCTATAAAAAAACAAGTTTTTTCACACCTTATACATTTGTCAAGAAAATTATAATAATATTGAATATGCAAATAAAGTTAATCATTATTCATAGTTCATATTCATAGGTATCTTCACATAAAGCATTTTATAATCAAATTTGTATCATATACATGTATATTACTAACATTGTGTCCATATCAGGATGTCATACACATCTATTCAACTTTTACAACAAATTTTTTGTATTTATTTCATTTCCTAACACTGTCTATAAATAAAATCATCCTAGTTCACAATATCATTCTCCAACAATCATACTAAGTATGTGTGTATACATACAACTGTGTAACACCTGTTGCATCTCAAAATAAAATTACCATTCAGTACACCAGACATTCAAATTTAAACAGACATAAACAATAAATGGAACATGAGAGCTGTTTGATGATTACCTAATTATGATTAGTCTAAACAATAATTTTAATAACACTTACATACATTTTGAGTAAAATTAACATAATCAATGGAGTAGTTTTTAACTAGTTTTAATATTTGCATTTTTCTCTCATTTATGAGTGACCATATAAATGGCTTTGTTGATGAGTAAATAGGTAAATGAATAACAAACAAACAAACAAACAAAACAAACAAACAAAATAAAGTTGTTAACAATTTCCATGACAAAAAAATATAAAACACTGTTGATGGTGAAAGATGTCAATTTCAAATTAAATAATCACATAACATGCTCAAAACTAGAAATTGACATCCAATGAAAAACATATACTGAGAAAAAAGCTTTTTACATATAAAATTAAGAAGTGCCTTTAATATTTTAATAAAAAGTTAAAATGTGGCAGTTTGAAGGGGAAAAAATAGAGGAAGGGTTGGTGACTTGCAATAAAAACGGGTTTATGAATCGTAATTTCTCTGCTTTGTCCGAAAATGGTGTACGTATAGAAATACATTAGTATAATGAAATTTAATTTATGTATATATCATGAAAGTATAACCGACAGGTTATTATGTAATCACCTATTATGTGCAACCCGCCGCAAGGGGAAACAACTATAAAATCAAGAAATAGTGGCAGTAAAACGCAGTCATTCAATCCATCGCAGACTATTTAGTGATGGTGACAGTGTGACCATGAACGTATCGTGATACTTCCATGGTGTGATCGTGTAAGACCGAACACTAAACCCAGTTTTATTCGTAATAAAGGTCAACATACCGAAGACACATGTATATGTACGTAAGCATTGCTGACAACGTAGTCATGTCAACAGCTGAGAAGCGCAACAATTACCGTACCTTTGCATCATTTCACTCCGATTATGCGGCAATTTGCTGAGTATCTCGAATAGTCACATTCTATATTGTTAAGTATAAGAATGTATCAGCTATCTTACCTATATGCAGGGTCCAAAGACAGGTCGCAAACGACAAGGCGACACTTACGAAGCTCCGGCAACACCTTCTGAGTCTTGAGCCAATCCACTTTCACGCGGCCTCACTGGAGAAAAGATACAACATACAAATATCGATATCTACTTCCGGTTTATTTGTCTTCTGCTAGCTGTTGCATGTATGTCCTCTAGGGCGCCATTTCATTTCATCCATACATGTATAATATTGCAATTTTTACATAGTTGATATTGTTTGGCAGCTATTGGTTGTAACGTCGAATTTCGACAAGTAATACCACAGATCCACTGCACAGTCTTCGAGTTCAACCACGTGTGATGTAGCCCCGATCTCTTTCTCAGATTCAGAACTTAAACAGAAGGTAAACATATGATGTATCTTTGTAATTGCATAGACTAGTATAAATACGTGAAGACCTCAGGTAGATCTGTAATGCCTACTTGCAAGTATAAACCCTTGACATAGCTCTGGATGCTACGAAGTTCGACAGACGTGGTAGTATATACATCCAGATCTAGCTACCCTTGACAATGACAAAAAACATTTGTAAATTTTGTATACACATATCGAGTTCCCCATTTGTTGATCTATACACCTTCAGTACTACTTCACACCACACGATGATGTCATATCTTTAATGTATGTGAATGATTAACATCTTATTTATAAATACAGTTTTCTAACAGTTTTCTTGTTCAGTGCATATTCATATTGACGCCTTTGATGATATCATTAATGTCATATATAGCTAAAACAAGCATAGCAAATATGGACACGATTGATAACCTAATGTTTATGATAAATTGATACTGAACCATCTTATGAATTATGACAGATACATGTTGATTTGTTCTAGAGACACCATGACATCATCAGGACGTATAGCTGGTTCCATGTCATATGCCGGACGTCTATTCCGGGAATCATTTACATTTGGACACAAGGAGTTGGTGCATTGGTTTCCATCACATATGGCAAGAGGTACAATCAACTCTCAAACCTATATCTGAGAGTTGTTTTAAGGGACTAACATTCAGCAAAAATGTATCTACCCAGATGTCAAGTGATCCAAGAACCCAAGCAGTCATGTTTACCACACATAAACCAAACAAATAGAATAGGCACAGAAGAACAAGACTCAATATGATATCTCTCTAGTGCCAGCTCAGTAGATAGTCTCGATAAACAAAAACATTTATGCACTTTACCAAAGCATGTCAATCAAGTCCCTAAGATGTAAACAATTCATAGTATGTGTACATCAGTGACTTTAATTATCAATATAATATATTGATAATGAATTGACTGATTTACATATTTACATACATGTATTATGCAACTTACAACCTTTTTTTATTTTTACAAATTACAGGAATGAAGAAAATGCAATCTATGTTACGTAAAATAGACTGTGTAATTGAAGTACATGATGCTAGAATATCCTTTATATAGTATTATGTCAGTTGTTTTATCATTATAGTGCTTACACTATCAAGGCTTGAAAGTTAGTAAAAACTATCAAAGCTCCCCAGCCATTTTACTGAGATTCCCTACCAAAATAATACAGTAGTATATTAGTAGATGGGATATATTGACTTAATTGCTATCAATGTTAATCATCATGGATGATATATTATTATTTAATTGATGAAGATTAAGCATTCATAATGCAACCGCTATCCTATCAGGTACCTAAGTATACACCCGGGTTGATTAAAGCACAATTGTGGTTCAGATCATGTCCAAGGTCTTTAGCCATGCTGAAACAAATATCAAACCATGTGGCATAGTATGTTATTATATGGGATATATCATTATGGGTGCTATATTGATTGAAAGAGCATCTTAGATGACATTCTTTCAGTGTATGTACACACTCAGAACACTTAGTGAATGAAAGCTACAAGAGTTTAATCAAATTGCCCTTTCTGTAACCACATTCTAAAACCTAGAAAAACCCAGTGCAATACATTAACATTAAACTTTCAACAGTGAGAGGGGAAAGCAGGTGGTCAAAGATTGACTACATTAATCTGTATTGAAGGAGAAAGTTTATTTATAACAATTTTTGCCTTAACTCAAGATGTTATACATTCCTTTTACTGGCCGTAATCCTGTGTTTAAAGGTGTTCTTGGAGTCAAACCACATTTACTTGTCCTCAACAAGATGGATTTAATGGATTCAACCAAAAGGAAGGTAAGTTTGATTTTATGTTGTGTATTTCTTCAAATGAAAATAGATTTTTTAAGGTAGTATAAAGTAGGTAAAACTTACCTGAGTTCCCCAGTCATTTTGTCAGGGTTCCCCACCCAAATTGTATTACAAAGTATGGGTACTATGTCAGTTTTACCAAATTTACCCCTGTCTGTTACTGGGGTTCTAACATCTTAGCAAAAACATTGTAACTTGTTACAAACAAGTTGGCAATATATTCACTCTGTAAAACTTCACTCTGTGTGGGAAGTGATTTTCATATCAAACTAAACTGTCTTCAAAATTAGACCAACCTCTAAGAGGGTCTTTCGATATATCATCACATGCAACAAAACACTGAACTTGGTAGACACTTAGGTCATGGAAGAGACCAATGGTGTTATGAGAATTACAAATTTATCCTTTATACACAACATACCAGTAATGTGATAAGCTGAGAACTTTTGACAGCAAACTGTCAATCTTGTTCACCTTATGATAGAGGGCGCTATCTATTATGATCACGTCACAAACTGATGAATTTCACTATTAGTGTCTTTTGTGTACAGAGCTCAGAAAGAAATATATCCCAGAAAAGTTTTATAAATTTCTATAAATAATTCCTTATACACTACATGATTTGATTTTTATGTATTTCAGGATGTCAGAAATAGATTGTCTGATGAAGGAGTCCAAAATGTGATATTTACAAATTGTAATAAACAAGAAAGTAAAACAATACGAGATGTAAGTTGCTAGAACCATGGATGGTGTCTCTTGCTAACATCTTGTGGTAGAACTTTATTCACGTGTATATTGACTTGATATATACCTCATATCACAATACATTAGCACTTACTCACTAGTACTACAGCATGTAATGTTATGCAGTGTAACATGACACAACATAATGCCACATGACATATAGCATATTATGCATCACCACATATATAACACCATAAAACATCTTGCTTGACTACATAATTTCACATAGCATCATGCAATATGGTACCATACATGATATCATGTTGTGTAATACATGTACAGTTCCATATACATACTGTACACAGGGTAATTATTCACACATTTTGAATTTCGCGCAATTTCGCGGTCGCACATGCAACGTCATCTATAGACTCACACTGTATTTCTCATAAGAGAATTTTCTGCTGTACTTGTACATATTGTATTTTGGTAATAATCTTTGTACTATTGCCATTGTAATTGTATTCAATAAGGGAATGTTTCCTTCATAATTTAGTAAAACTCGCTATTTTTAGTGTGATTCTAAGTTATAAATCATTGGGATATGTAGTGTTGGTCATAATGCTAGGTTGAATAGCGCCACCAGTGGCAAAACAAAATGTAGATTTGAACTCAGGTCCCTATTATTAAGCTATTTGTAATAACAAGGTTCTACTGTAAATATCAAACCATAGAACATCGCATCATGTTCTATGGATAACAAAAAATGAAAGGGGTTAACATAGTTAGCTGGTATATACAGTAATTAACTAACTTTGTTTTATTGTAGGTTGTGAAGTCAGTGGTTGATATGATAAATCAAAGTGAAAGATATCAAAGGACAGATGTAGAAGACTATAATTTGATGGTGTGTGGAATTCCTAATGTTGGTAAATCATCAGTTATTAACGCCATGAGAAGAATGCACCTAAAGAAAGGTAGGCCTGTAGTGTTTTCAATGTTCTCCTGTCACATGTGTCAATACCATTGGTTAGTTTTCTGTTCATTTCCTTTAACAAGTTTGTTTTCATAGGTTCTTGTTTTAAATGATTTTGATGTTATTAAACAGTTTGGATATCTAGAGACTTCAGATACATGTACGGTTATTGTCTTTCATAGCATATAATGTTACAGGTGTGTCAGTAATAAATGTTGTGTTGAGTCTAGCATATTCTTATATATCTAATTACCTCTGAATCACTTGTACCAAATCTCTGACGATCTGACTGTTATGATAGGGTACCAAAGTAATCTGTACCTGCTACCCTCCTGCCCTGCTACCTGCCTGCACTGCTACCTGCCTGCCTTGCTACCCTCCTACCTGCCTACCCTGCTACCTGCCTTCCCTGCTACCTCCAGCCCTGCTACCTGCCTGCCTTGCTACCCTCCTACCTGCCTACCCTGCTACCTGCCTTCCCTGCTACCTCCAGCCCTGCTACATACCTGTCATGCTACCTGCCTACCCTGCTACCTGCCTTCCCTGCTACCTCCAGCCCTGCTACATACCTGTCATGCTACCCTCCTGCCCTGCTACCTGTCTGCTTAACAACTCACCTGAATTGTGTACTGTATTTCCCCACTATAGGTAAAGCTACTAGAGTTGGTGGAGTGCCTGGTATCACAAGGGGTGTACTTTCAAACATACAGGTAACTCTAGTTTTCTTTCTGCTTATGTTTCTCCAAAACTTAGACAAAATTTCATTGTAGAGACATGTTTCATAGATCCTTCTCTAGATTGTCTAGCACCTATTCATCACATGGCCACTACAGTGATGATGATGAAGGTTATCAGATGAATAGTAAAAATGTGTTCATGCCATTATGAGTGTAACATGTATGCTCCAAACTACAGGGTTGTTATAGTTCGGAGATTTAAAAAAATTATTAGTAAATTATTTGCCTAAATTTGGGAACCCTCATAACAGAGAGGACATCTGGTAAAACCTGGATAGATTTCTATACCTTGTGCTATAATTTTGGTGGGGAACCCTGGTATCTGAGAAGAGAAATCTGGTACACCTTGCCCTGATTTGCATACACTATACCCTAGAACACCAGGGGAACTCACTTACAGGTTGATTTCTAAATACTACCCTTACCAAAACACTGGTATATATTTCTCATCTCTATTTTGTGTGCAGGTATCCAACCATCCTAGGATTTACCTGGTAGATACACCAGGTATAATGACACCATACATACCTGAAGTAGATGCTGGTATGAAGTTAGCACTCTGTGGTAAGGACAATTTTAAAATCTAATTGTTTTGACATCAATATCAGACTGGCAGGTTTCAGTCGTTAATAATGTATCAGTATTCCACAGCAAACTTGTAAACTTGTGTTCCAATATGTAATGATGATATTGTGTTTGCTATTATCTATGTTTGTTTATTTGTTTTTGTATCATGTATTATGTACTATGAATGGCAAGTATTATTTACCATTGTCATAGCTTGTATCATGTACTATGAATGGCAAGTATTACTTACCATTGTGATAGCTTGTATCATATACTATGAATGGCAAGTATTACTTACCATTGTCATAGCTTGTATCATGTACTATGATCATTGTCAATTTTGATTATTAGGTACTCTACAAGACCACCACATAGGTCATGACATCATAGCTGATTATCTACTCTACTGGTTAAATAAACATTCACGGTTTGAGTAAGTAAACATTCATTGATGCACCTTAGTATAGACTGACATTTCCAAAGTTTCCAGTACTTGCTGTATATTCCTCTATTCTCTTCAGACTTCTTTTGAAAGAACATCATTTGTTTTCAAAAAGAGTTCTACAAATGTACAAGTGTTTTCAGTAAAAGAAAGTGGACATTTCTGATAAAATTAGTTCTGGTTATTGCAGTTGATAAGGACCAATCACTTGACATGTTCATTTTAGAAGTCTGCCTGCTACAGGAGGACTACTCTAAGACTTGCAACTTGACATAAATTCCATTACATAGCAAACTGATTGTGTGTGTTTGACTATCATTCTATATACTACTAGGTATGTTGAAATGTTTGGTATGGACCAGCCGTCGGATGATATCATGTATGTACTAACATTCTTGGCTAAGAAGCTTGGCAAGACACAACACATCAAGGCTTTAGATGGTAAGTAAGGTGTACTTAGGAATAGGGAAGAGGCTATCACTCTCAGAATAAAGAAATAATAAACAAACCACAATATTCAAAGGAAATAAAGTAGAAATTGAGCTCTAGTCGTACATCAGATTTAAATAAGATTGAGCCAAGAATAGCTGTCAAACTGCAGAGGCTTGAACAGGTTGAAAAAGGTCTGCTATGTACGATGAATTAAAAACTGTTCCTAATTTCATATTCAGGTACCAGGGAAATACGACCAAACTACGATGCTGCAGCATCATATATGTTGAAGTCATTCAGAGAAGGAAAGCTGGGAAAAGTCATCTTAGATGTGGAGTCATGTGGGAATACAACAGGGACAGATGAAAGATAAATGACAGATACAACTACTATTTATATTGAATTCAAAGGAGAGATTCCTTCTGGATGAACTATGACTGATTACAAGCTGCACTACTAAATGTGAACAGCAACATCGTACCTTACTTTATAAGTAGGGCTTGGTTGCAAGCAGCAAAACTTGACAACATGGAACAAAGTCTGCCCAAGAATTGTGAACCTGGACAAGACATTAGGAAAAAGTGTGCTATGATGGAGAATATTTTTATCATTTTTTTGAACTCTAGAAGAATCATACTTTGGGAAGCCATTTTGTGTGGTGTACAAATCTGAAGGGATTAGAGTATGGTTTAAACCAATACATATAGCTGCTTAGTCACAGTAAATATAAAATATCATGTATAGATAATTTAGTGAAGCCATTTCAACTGGTAGAGTGTAATGTCTCCATGATGTGATGTCTAAGTTTTTTCATATTTCAAATGGTTACAGACATTGCAAGTTATTGCTATAGCAATACGACACTATTTTACACATAACAAGCCATTGGTGTGAATGCCTCGTACAAGAGTTCATACAAGGGGTTGCTATAGCAATGCTGCACTATATGACACACAACAAGCTATTGTTGTGAATGCCTCTTTTAGTAAGTTCATACAAGGGGTTGCTATAGCTATTAAAAATATCTGTGGCAAACCATTGGTGTGAATTCATTTTCAAAAAATACACAACTCTGACTTTGTTCAAATACTGTTACATTTGTAGAAAGGTGTATTTATTTCAGTTAATACAAATGACATTGCTTGATACCTTATTTCCTGACAGTCATTATGCATTACTGTTTGATAGCAAGTGAAAGGTAATGTAACAATGTACTAGGGCTTGCAGTCTATCACTATACTTGCATGGTTTGGTGTATTTATTAAAAATAAATATGGTGCAAGCATTAAAATAAAACTTTAAAAGAGAAATTTTTTACAAAACAGGAAATAGGAGAGATGTTGTTCAAAATAAATGATTCTTCACAAAGAGACAGAGTTTGAAATAATAAATATATGACATGTTTACCTAAATGTTTGTTGTTATTTATTTTTACCTGAATTAACACTAAATAATAGAATTTAGAGGATATTGAAAAGTAGAATCTATAGTCCTACAAGTAGTGTCATCACTTACACCTTCACTAGCTCCAACTGGGACATTTTTTCCATCAAATATTAAACCAAAGATAAATTCAATAAAAATTAGTTAATGACATATAAAAAGACATTGTATCTGTTAATTAGTGGTCAATATTATCCATAGGTAGTGTAGTGGCAAGTTTAAATCTTGAGTGAAGGCTCCGTTTTGAATCTGTCACCATGTTCAAAATTGTACTTGTTGTAACTGGAGTATCATTTTTTATTATCAGATAAGCATGATGTATGAAAATGGTTAAAATACCAGTAATTAGACATTGGAGATGTTACATGTAATGGATGGTCGATATTATCCATAAGCAGTACAGAAACTGGTTGAAATCATTATCACCACTGAGGGCGCTGTTTTGGGTACAGACCCAAAAATCAATTCGATATAAAAGTTGTTGTACTTAACAAATCGTTTTAAAAAATAATTCCAGTTGCAGCTAGTGCAGCTTTAAGCTAGGCTTTCATACTGTGTGTCTGGAGATGTATGTATAAGAGTTATTGGTTTGCAAGTTAAGGGGCACTCAACGTTTCCAAACACAGCAAGAAACTGTTTAAGTTTTTGAAGATTTCCCAATGCTGTGAAATAGGAACTAAGTTTAATATTGATGCACTCTATATTTAAAACACTTGTATGCATAACTTCACAATTTTGTAAGTTGTAAATGTTAATCAATGCCCAAAAAGTTATTCTAATACTAAATCACACTTACATTTGTGAAAATGGAACCATTTGAAAAAACTGTTGACGATATTTAGATAGGTAAAACATTTCCTGTGGTACATTATCTCAAATGTTTTCCTTTCTACTACATCACTATTAACAGTTACACCAGTGCATACAATCTTTGAGAAGAGTCTTCCCCTATTCAGGTTAGCTAAAAGTAAGGAAGGAAGCTATCTATTATTAGTGATTTACAAAATAACTGAACTAGATAAGATAGGAATACATTCTACTCAGGTCCTGTGGTGATCTGGTTTCTCTCCTTGTTAGTGCTATCAGTGTCACTGTATATCCAAAATAGAACCATCTTCATCTATTCATCACTGGAAGTCTACACAAAGTGAGGTGTGTGGCAGTGGTCTGATAAGTCCTAATGAGGAGGATGGGAGCCAATCACTTATCAAACAGAATGCTGGACAGATCAGATCAGATCAGATTAAAATAAAACCAATCTAGTTTCTATGATCACCTCCTCTTTCCTTTCTTCTTGTTTTTACTACTACTACTACTATCACTAGATTCTGTCCTTACTCCATCTACTCGCAATGCATGTCCAGTTTTCTTGATGTGATCAAAAAGTTTATTTCTTGTTCTATATTCTCCTCCACAAACGTTGCATATGGTTGATGACTGACCTAAAGAACCACCCTACAAATAAGAAGAAATACAGTCAACAATCTTGTTAGAAATCACATTAAAATGGCTACCAATACCATCTCACCTTTGTACCAAGTGTGAAAACTATAGACCATGCATTTATGAGAAACAACTACAAGACAGATGCAGGAAGCCATTCCTAACATCCGTCTAGGATAAGACATATTCAAGGAATCCATCAAAAGTTGAATCAGTTTTCTTGTAGTTCTTCCTCATAAAAACATTTCAATGTATTGAGTTTCATTTGTACACTAGGTTCATTTTTGTAAATTTTTTGATAACTCATTTAATGCTACTGTTTACATACTGAAATAAGAACCATACCTGGGATGGCTGACTTGGCTTTGTGTTCGATTTTTTACCACTTTTACTGTCTCTGTTTGTAGTTTCTTTAGGTTTTGTTGACCTGCAAGGTAAAACATACACAATTGTTGCCCTAAATAGATTTAATTTGTAGAATAGATTTAAAACTGGAATAATTACTTCAAAGCTTTTAGGATGTGCATTTTTTGTTTATATGTTAATATTGGCATGGTGAGGTATAAATTTAGTTTCCCCAATACAATCTTATCAATGTGTCATATCCTGTATCGATATTCACTTATTAGGGTCAGACTTGCAGTAAGATATTGGGGGGGGGGGGGGGTGTTTAGTAAGGAGGACTGTTTATGAAGGTAGATTACATGCCATTTCAATTGTTTTACACATTACAAAGTAAATCTACAGTCTTGTAGTAAACCTCAATCTGTGCTTGGAATGTTACTGAACAAGAGCCAGGAGGAGACAATATCTCTTTAGCTAGACCATGGGTGTAAATGTCCTTGATGTGCACTTTTGCTGTAATGCGAACATTGGTTATGTACTATCAAAAGAAAGCCTGGCGGTCTAACAAATAGACTAATAAATCTAAAGCATAGCTGTTTAAAGATTGTTTTTGACACCACTGATACCATCTGCATGAAATATGATACAGTATGACTGATTAATCACTGAATGACATCACCATGTCAGATCTGTCAAGTGCTGCAGTGAATAGTTCACACTGATTATTTGACTTGTTACCATTTATGGCAATACCATTACATGACTAATGTAGTCACAAACACTCTGTAAGTATCTTACTTTTCTTCTGTAGCCTCTTCAGTTAAAACATCATCTTTACTCTCCGTTTCATCAATACTTGACTTAGTGAGTTGCTCAGTAAGATCAGATACATCATCACCATCACTGCCTTCCTTAGGGGTATTTGTTGAGTTTTCTTCCTACAAGACATAAGCAAGGACACATGATACAACAATTATGAATACAAAGTACATACACTAGCACTACAATAAAGGAATTTAGTAGACAACTATGTGCATAGACTGTAAAATACGTCATATTTTTCAACTCTATCAAGTTTCTTAACCACGAGTGGTGCTGGCTGGCTACAGACTAAAATGTTCACACCACACAAAACTAAACTGCCTGACATTCTGAGAACAGTTTTTTTACCAAGTCACACAACTAGAAATATGAAAGCATTACCAAAGGTTTTCAACTAGAACCTTAAGTCTTGTTCACTGGCTGCCACTAGATGGCGTAGTAGTAGAGAGGGCCTGACTATGTAATAATTGATCATACTGCTAGAACCTCCAGTATCCCTTGTCATGACAGGACTCAAGGATGTGACTGGTAACACCCAACGTTACATGACATAAACCAGTAAATACATTGACTTACACAGGTTATAATACACAAGCAGTTCAATGTTTTTTTTAGCATTGAGCTTTTGATCTGTCTTTGATGACAATTCTCATAAGAATGACAAATTCCATAGTTATAGCTGACCACTGATTGTCAACCAAGACAGATTGAAAGCTCAATGCTAAAAAACTTTGAACTGCTTGTGTGTGAATTATAACCTGTGTAGGTCACTTATCTACCACGATGATAAACATTTTGGGTCATTAAAGAAATTGTATTCATGTACACTATTAACAATCTGACTAAATACACACATTAAGGGAAATACAATGTACAATGTATATAGGTATGAACCATACTGTAGACTTAGTCACTAACAATTCATAACCATTACTGATATCACAAACATGTACGAGTTAACAAGCTTGAATGAATGCAGTAGTACACAGTTATGTCTAGTATGTAGTTGGTTGGACTGAGGTGCTATGTTCATCAGTATGGTGTATTTATCACAGGTAAACTGCAGGTCTTAGACATGTCTAGTATGTACTGTAGTCAGTTGGACTGAGGTGCTATGCTCATCAGTATGGTGTATTTATCACAGGTAAACTGCAGGTCTTAGACATGTCTAGTATGTACTGTAGTCAGTTGGACTGAGGTGCTATGTTCATCAGTATGATGTATTTATCACAGGTAAACTGCATGTCTCAAAAATGTCTAATAAATCCTGGTATTACGGTACTTACAAGAATTTCATCATATGCATCTGCTACTTGTTGTTGTCTTCTTCTTTTCTTCTGCTTTTTAGAAAGTCTGTAATGAAAGTAAAAAAAAAAAAAGTTTTGTTGAATGAATGAACGAACCATCACAATCACACTGGGAGTCTCAGAATTGATAATTGTGATACCTATACTATGTTGTATCTACATTTCTCACATCTTGTCCTCTAAACAACTATCATTACTAATTTCCCAGATGCTTTGCTAATTCTCTTTTCTTTTAATCAATTCTATATATGTTTTCAATGTTTTCTTTTTTGGGGGTCTACTTTCAGTTAAAACCAAATTTACACTTGATTTTAGACCGCATGTTCATTTCAATGCAAGTATCAGTCAACATCATAACAGAACAGTGAATCCAGCAAAACTTAGTGATGTTTTCCCATTTAGTGCATCCTGCAACCACATGTGGGCATAATGTTGTAGCACTATTACAACTCCAAACAACTTTTCAATTTACATGCATATTAGAGAAGAAAAATAATAAACTATCCTTTGACAAATCAAGATAAATCTAGTGAAAAGAGAACAAACAGATTCTAGATTAATTACATGTAAGCTGTAATCTTACTTTGATTTAGGTTTGTCGTCATCTGCTGCTTGCAACACTGTATCTACTATGTCATCATTGATACTAACATCATTTACATTATCACCATCAATGTCATCTACCGGTATATCTCCTACTTCATCATTATCTTCATCATCGCCATGGAAATCTTCATCTTGCTGCATCTGTTCTTTTAGGAGGGCGACATTCTTTTTATGTTTCTTTGACCGTTCATGATTGGCGAACCTAATGAAATAATGAGGTTGAGAATGATTCAAAGAAACACCTCGTTGGCAATGTACATCATGGAAGACCTCCTGAAAACTAAGACCAGTGTGTATTCATTGAATATTTGTTCCTGACACATGTGAAATTCAAAGCAATTAGCTAAATTGGTAAATAAAAGCCCTACAAATCCACTGGCCTATGAAGACAGTATAAACACAGGTATGTTTTACTCTACCTAATGTTTTAATAACCAGTGTTGCAGCCAGCCATTTGAAAGAGTGGGACATAGTGTTCCGAGATTCTCATTTTTCTGGGTCATCATATATTTTTTTTGGGACATTATAAGTGCCAATGGCTTTGTAGCATAACTGAAATTTTTTTAAATATTTACCCACATGCTGATCCATGCTTGATATTTGCTGAATGATTATGCAGTTGCCTATCCAACCCTGTTGTTATCTATGCAATATGCACGATCATTTGACTTTTGCTATAAGTGTGGTCATGTTGCTAAACATATTTGCATACAATTTTAGTGTGGGTCAACTATGACCCGTCACTTCCAAAAAATGTGTGTCAAATGACCGAAAAAAAACCTCTGGCTGCAACACTGAATAACATCAAAATTTAAACAGATGTTCCCCTGTCATCACCTTATTTAAACTTTTATGACACACTCAGATATCCTTAAAATCTAAAACAAAGTGAATGGCACATAGAAAACAATATTATGGTCAATTATTCTGAAACCATATAGACATTTTCCTCTAACAGTTATTCCAAAAGTAAAATGCAAGGAAACTTACGCCCTATCATTTGTAAATGTCTTGTTACAGGCCACACAGTATAAATCAGTGTACAGGTCTTCCTCACTGTCTTCACCTTCAGAACCTGAAATGACACAAGCATATCATTTAATGTATATTAATCTTTATGGACAGATATGGGTTTTGTGGACTGAGGTTGTATGATGTTAGGGCCCAACCTTGGGAGGGCCTGTAAGTCGTACTCCCGAGGTCCACAAAACCCATATCTGGTCTGTAAAGGTTTTATCATATACTCTATGAAGTGTTAAAATACATCAGAAAATAATTTTTGCTTATTTTTGGAGGAAAATAATAGTTCCAAATAGTTCCAGGTACACTTTGCCCAAATAAGGTCAGTTGCGCGAATTATTGAACTATTATTTTCCTCCGAAAATAAGCCAAATACTATTTTCTAATGACGAATATGAGGGTGCTGTAGCTGATTTACAATGTAGGTGATACAGATATGACACTGGGTATATGATAAACCATAAAATTGTATTGTTTTCCTGACAGGTGATAAAAATCCAAAAAAATGTGTCTTACCCGATCTGCTCTGTTCACCTGCCCCAAATTCTTCGTTATAATGTGCTTCTGCATTGGCTAGATCTTTCTCTAATTCTGCAAATGATGTCCACTCTTGTTCTACAAAGTTTTCTAACATCCTTTGAAGTGAACACAAATAAAATGTATCAATTGTCTTGTCATTGTGTATGTACAACTAAGATAAATAGAATAATAGTAACAACAAATACTGCTTGAATATGCTGCACAAAACATTGGTGAGACATCTCTGCTAACTTGATTTGATGAAGACAACTACTTTTAAAGTGATCCTTGCCAAAGCCTATTCAGCGACTAGTTGAGGGTGGGTGTTATACTGACAGTGTACATCTACATTTATCTAAATTCTACAGTTTAAGTTCAATATTCACTATACAGTTTTTACACTACTAGTACAGTATGAAGCAAACAAATTAGCAAACAAAGACAACTTAGGAAAAAGTGCCCTCTTGTAATGTAGAATACTATTGAAACGTGGTTCAATGTTGAACAATTTCAGCCTGTTCCATTCCATCAGATAGGGGTGTTTTGATGTCATTGACTATAGCTATATCCTATACTTTGTGTACAAGTTTGATTAATACATGGAATTGCTGACTTACTTCAGTTTTTCAAGTTTGTCTTTTTCTCTTTTTGCTTCAAACTGTTTCTGTTTTTCTTCAGCTTTCATTTTTTGTAGCATCTTTAAAATCAAAACACATAGAATTATCTAAAAGTCACATATAAAATTATCTTCAAATGCAGTTGACATACAAGTCAGTGAATAGAAAAAATCTTATGATGCAAGACATTATGGTTGACGACATATCATATTTGAAAGGCATATGCTGATGTCATCTTGGTCAAACAAGTGTGTCATGTTATAGTTTGTGTTTTTTTATTTATCTTTCAATTCAAAACTCTATAGGTAATAACTATATCCATGAATTACCCAGTACTGTAAGACACATAAATATAAACTTTATATATATCAGATGGAAAGTACTGAACAAAGATCCTGTAATGACTTCTCACTTAGAGTGTATTTGGTGCAAGTATTTGACTTACTTGATACTGCTGTACCCTTTTATCTCTCTTCCTAACATATGATGCTAGTTCCTGTCACAAAAAAACAACACAAACGTTTACACTATACTACACACATTTTCGCCAGATTTAGCATAATTGCTAGGTGTAGCATAATTACCAGTTTTACTATTAGCATAAGTGCAATTCTTAGACAGTTGGCAAATATTACATCAAACTGAACTGTTTGTACATTATAACCTTTCTAATTCATTTGATCTACCGAATTGATGAAGACTTTTGGTCAATTCCATAAAGTTGAATGTTTAGTATACAAATGTATGGAGAAGACAGACATGACAGACTTGCTAATAACTCCCTTTGTAAATGACATCACATCACAGATGTACTTCAAAACCATGAGACATAACTTTCTATAACTGTTTTACGATGAAGATGATGTTATCTCAATAATCTTTCAGATATAGTCCATCAGACAAGTTTGATGTAAGTACAGCTGCTACAGTGTATATACTCATACAAATCAAACACATTGTACACATACCCTGATTTGTTCATTGTAATTCACACATTGTACACATACCCTGATTTGTTCATTGTAATTTTTCTTGGCAGCATCTCTCAATTTTTTATTTTCTTTCTCCATCAATTTTGAAATTCGTCTGTTTTCAGCTTCCCGGGTATCATACTTCTCAGTCCACACATATGTCTTGGGTGTCAGATAATTCAGCCAGAAATCATAAAATGGTTTCACTACCTGTAATAAACACCATGAACAGATAGTATATGAAGTATTTCTACCATACCATGGCACACCAATAATAACCATGTGAAGTGTTTCTACCATTACAAGGCGGTGACAGCACACCAATAATAACCCTAACAGCAGTAGTAGCTATTTGTATGACACAGTCACTAGATCCCATCATGACATACATGTACTATGTCAGGACATGGAATAAGTGATACAGCTTATAGTTCCAATCCAAACTATTTGCATAAACTACTTCAGAAACTTGGTGAATGACATGCAAAAATTCTTCTGCAATATAAAGGCCAAAATATTTTTTCAGTCTCATTGTTGTAGTAATAAATTGGTTTATAAACCACGCATCAATTAAGAAGCTAATGATGGTCTATATGAGTTGAAAATGAAAGAACAAAATAGATTTTGACTTCTTGTCTGCCACTGTCAATGTACAATGTATTATGCTGCAACTCCAAAAATTTCAAAAGTTTGTTCACAAATTCTTCCTGTATATTTTTGTTGTAACTTATTCCCTGTAACATGCTTATATGTTATAGGCTTAGTTAGTATAACTTGACAACCATATTATGTTATTATGTTATCTGTTATCTACTTTCTACCTTAGTTGCA
This sequence comes from Glandiceps talaboti, assembly GCF_964340395.1. Classification (NCBI taxonomy): domain Eukaryota; kingdom Metazoa; phylum Hemichordata; class Enteropneusta; family Spengelidae; genus Glandiceps; species Glandiceps talaboti. Next base: position 25,269,732 of record NC_135554.1, on the reverse strand, counting down.
ATAACAGAAAGTTGACTGTACATTAGTGACTAACTCACATCTTCATATGAACTATGTGAATTTCCAAACTCTGGAATTTTATATTCAGGCAAACCACTCTTCCCAACATCCATAAATCCAACATCTTCTTCCGAGATGGTCTGGAAAACTTTCCTGTAGACATTGTAAAACCCCTAACAGTAACAGCAAGAGACAAAACATTGAGAAATTAAATGTAGATTCTACAAAACCTCAATCAGCAGGCAAAATCATCACTGTTGTCAAAAAATATATTTTTCCCTCTTTTGCAAAATAGCTCTTTGAAGGATGCATGGGGGGGGGGGGGGGTGAACAAACCCTTCTAGATAGTCTGTAACTTTAGATTAGACTCTCCTAGATACAGATTGTAACAGACTCATGACTGATATCATAAAGACAGTACAACTCATTGTTATTTACCTTTGGTTTATCTTCATAGCCAGAGTAGGCAGACGGTCGGAAATATTGCATTACATCTTGGAAATCACTTTGATAGTTATCTAACCCTGAAATACAATTGACATTGGAAATAGACATTTAATAACTGATAATATAAATAAATAGAATATTACAAACATTTGTGATTATGGAGGTCAGAATTTGTTGACAACTGACAAGATAAATATCTATGAATCTGTCAAGAGACTAAACACATCAAAATAACAACTATTCTGAATTCCTTGCTTGATAGCAACTGTATTAGTCAAGGTATGCATTCATAAAAATTGTAGAAGTTTCAAAAGTTGTTTGTCATCATGTAGAGTGAGTGCGCACTCTACTACAATTCAACAAGACATAGTATATTACCCATTGCTCCTCATATTAATTGCCAAAAAAATATCAAATTCAATATGAAAACCACAACACGATAGTATGTACATGTACTAACCCTTACCATAAAGTTTGAGTTTCTCTTTGGTTCACTGACCTTTGACCTATCAACTCACCTCCTTTCAATAAAACTTCTCTATGTTTATCATACCATGCCCTCTCCTGTGGATCACCTAACACATCATAGGCTTTCTGTACCAGACGAAATTTCTCAGTGGCTTCCTCCTCATTCTCACGGTTTTTATCTGAAATAACAACAACAACAACAACAACAATGTTATATGATAAACAGTATTGACATTCTTGTCCTGACTACAAATTACAAACTAAATAATAGCCACCACATGGCACTTTATCCGATTAACAGCCCATGCCAGATTGATGAAATATGTTTATTGGTGTGTTGTCTGGGTGAACTAGCCTATAGAAAAAGTTACTCCTCAACAAAAGAATTAACCTATCTAATACATATGGCTCTTTATGAGAAGACAGCACTGATACAAGAACCTGGAACTGAATCACTTGTACCAGTAGACGGACTTTACAATACAATGTGGATGTACTTTTTTATTCAACCCAGGTAGGACAGACCCCTAGCATAAATCTGATTTGGGGTTTTTCTTCAAAGAGTAAATGACGTTCCACATGTATCTCTGTGTGATAAGAATGTGAAATCGACATAGAGAAACATTTCACAATATCAAAATAAATCAACAGCCTTTTTTGAGTGATGCTTCACTTTTCTGTTTGCTGTTGTTGTTAAAGACCAACAATGCAAAAAGTTTACTTTGCTACATAATTGGTGTGATCATCATGGCACCATGGTTATATTGAATTTGAGATCAGACACATGCAACCGGATTATATTTGTTTACAAATTTCTGATCATGGAGGTATCGGAATCTACCGAAAATGGTCGAGTCATGATAGACAAGTCTCTGGGCTAACCACACAAGTAAACTAGTCCTGCTTGCACACGGAGTAAGTCGTCGAAACGCGTGCACCGTCTGCAAGCAGGACTACAAATAAACATGATTCCCAATCTCATAAGTCAAAATGAAAGATGTGCCTTCACTCACCTGGATGCCATTTCAAGGCTAGTTTTCTATAGGCTTTCTTAAGATCCCCATCATTGGCATCTAGAGATACACCGAGAACCTCATAATGGCACTGCATCATTCAAAATCTGGTTGGGTTTGAGAAAACACCACTGAGATCTTCCTCGATCCTTACCGGCGATTTTGCAATCTGCCACAACGTGCTACTTCCTGTTCCGGTTTCTTGTTGAGCGCAAGGGAAACTGGGAAACCATGGCACAACTCGACATTTCACGTCCGGACCTGTGCTGTCTTTTTCTCAAAATCAAACTGTTTCTGGTTTCTATTTTTTTTTCTTTCAAAAATATTGCAAGCCTGTATCTAAATACGCACATCTATAATAACATAACCACGGATATTCTTAGGGAGCCTTCAGTAATTATAAGGGGGGGGGGGAACCAGGCCCAGGCTGTTGCGTAAAATATGACCCTCCCCCGACACCGTCGTACTAAAAGGTTCCCCTCCCCAATTTCCTTTCTCTAAAACATGACCCCCTGGTTAAAATATTTCAAAACATGCTGCCAGACACGGAAAAGGACACTAATTCCAGAATCAATTGTTAAAAGAATTAATCCCACCGCTGCCACCACATTGAAAGTTTGAAAGGTATTGGTTTTTCCCAACTAAAAACCTTCTATCATTGTAGTGAATTTGCACTGCACATGCGTTAATCAGTAACTGTGTTTGGATCTCATTGGCTGAGCTGAAGGCCAGAACGTTAACTCCCAAACACTAGATGGGCTCACCCCGATATTATCAGGTCAACATCTCCACTATATTATCCCAAGTATCTTTAATACTCAACTGTCCGTTTTCACTTCTGTGAGGCCCTCTAGTACTGTGACTTCTCTCCTCACAACACACCTGACAATTAATTCACTACATGGTTGTCAGCAGCGATTTGATTGACATGGTCTGATATTACGGTCCATCACCGTAACCCTAACCCTAACCCCTTCCCTAATCGATGTGACGTGGCAGCATTGGAATGTGTGAAATATGAAAAAAAAAAGAAAAAAAAGACTATATAAGGAGTCAAAGTAAAGTGTGACCCTCCCTGTTGTCCCATTTTCTAAAATATGGCCTTCCTCCATGAACAGACTTGTAAAAAGAATTATTCCTCCCCAATTCCCCTCCCTCCCCCATGTGCTTGTCTCTTTTCACTCTTTGTAGGATCTATTTTTTCCGATGGGTATGTATTCAACTGAATCTTTGACAAATTCCTTTTAACTTTCAAAGATCATTCATCCCGAGACTCGATCCAACCCTTTGGTGGATGTATCGATTATCATGATGTGTGCACTCGTCTCCGCTTTGATGTTTACTCACATGTTGCGCTCATATAAGTATACATGAACAAGTGCTGCTAATTGCTATTGACAAATCCATACCCATCTCATGACTGTTTACTATTCTCTACTATTTCTACCATACCAGGGGCATGGTTACAATAATCTCTCTTCAATTTATCGGGTTGTCATGGTGTTGCGGGAGATTGTTGCCATGGCATCATAAGATTATATAGTGTTGAGTATATATACTCGACAGCACTTGCATATTCTCATATTCTCTCAGACTAACCAATGAACAGGAAATGAGCAACCTATTTCTATTGCTTTGTATTGTAACTGTGTCTACCAACGCTGAAGAGTTGTTCTCTATTTATACACCTGTACTTGCACTCAGACAAAATTTATATCAAAACTGAACATTTCCAACTCCAGGTCCCTGGTGAAAGCATGATGTTCTCATTTCATTTCAACTTTTTCGTGTGTTTCTCAATAATATTGTTTTTGGTAGCAACTGTTGCTGCAGTACATGGTGAGGTAAGTGGTACTTTAGTTATACTTCTATTTCAAAAATAAGTATTACACTGTTACAGTCATATAAAGGGTCACCAAAAACCGCGAATACTCTAACAGATGTAATATCGCATTGGATGGTACTAAGACAGTCTGAGAATACATATACTAAATACACTTAGATAAGATGGAGTTTCAAGTTTATTTCGGTAAACCTACTAACATGTTATTTATTTTTTTATCTTGTGTTAGCCGTTGTCGGTATATAAACCTCAAGTAACGTTGGTTAGCTATAGGGCAAGGAGCACAGTTTACGGGTGGGTGGGGTGGGGGCTGAGGAGAAAGTATTTTGATCAAAACAATTTTCGCAGCCCTCCCACCCACCCACTCCGCGCTCTCTAAAAAATCATGCATCCCCCTCCATGAAGGCAAGAATTGTGTAGCCCCCCCCCCACACACAAGACTACACAGAGCTTTTTAAATGCACAATTATACTGTTCCCCCTCCCACATTCCACGGGAGATGTACAATTGTATGGTACACTAATAAAATAACAGTGGCAATCAACTTCTGTGTCCATACATATGCGACTTCTTTCCAAATAGATTTGGGCTTTACAAAGAGAGGTCTCACATTGAACTAGTATAATCTATACTTGTACATATTTAGCCAGAAGGGTTCCCCCTCCTCATCTTTCCCTAACTATACTTGGTGATTTCTTCGACCAACCGCACGTGAAATTCACAGCATTGGTGTGTTTCTATTTCAGGTCAATTTGATGCATGACGTAGATGAGAGAGACATCGCTCAATGGAACGGGAGGTCAGGTATGTAGCACACTTTTTGACGTATTACAGTTTTGAGTACATTATGCTATTGAAAGATGGACGGAATGATTTTCTTAATATGTAGTAAATATTAAAAGTTGTTACATAGACGCCATGTTACCTGTAAAAACTCAAGTGGTTGTCGCCCATTTCTTTTTGTCGAATTCTTTTTTGTGTGAAATTATTTAAAATTATTTACTGACACTGATTATAAAACTAATTTTTTATGACGTCGAAGCTACTTTACAAAATGTGTTAGTGCCATTTTGCAGTCTGGAACACGTGCTCATTATATACATTGCCCTAAATTTACAGCCAGGTATGGACAAGTGACTTTTTTGCCGGCAATATTGATCATGCATGATCGATGTTGCACCATACTCGCATAAAATCATAATATGCAACCCATGATCTATATTGGTAATTGTATTCCACATTATGACAATAATTGGGGTCATAGAAAATGAGAGTAAGAATATTTATGAATATTTGTTGCTATGCAGTCTACGACTTAATATGACATCAGTTATATAAAAAGAAACTTAAAAGTTATTTCATACCACCCCCTTACTCCCGTCATCACACCCTGACAGCGAAGACTGACATACCTAATATATGTATTATTATTATTTACATAAATTATGTATACCATCAGCTCAGTGATGATTTTGTTGATTAACATTATCATTAACATTGACGTTTAACCTCTATCAATATTTAGGTCATATATCAATGGATATAATTGCAATTGACGATCAGTTTACTTATTGTATTTTAGGTTGTTTTGTTGACTTTTAACGTAGGGTCATGAATTTAGGACACGTTTATATATATATATATATATATATATTACTTGTTGCTAAGCGATTTGCTTCCCATTATGTTTTCATTGGTCATTGTGGCACTTTGATGAGACTTGATGCCATGGCAACAGTCGATGCCAATGTCTGAATCCGGAAAAGCATTTCCATTTCTAAGGAAACCCTTGTTGTTTCATTGGGATATGATCAGACACCCAAAATAATTATATCACAATATCATAATAATTGTATTGTCTGGGGGGGGGGTAGTATGAACGAGAAACTTTTCCTTTTTATAGAGTGACTCAAAAAGAATTTGAAAGAAATGAGCCTGAGTGCCTGCATTACATGTGCGTGAACAAATATAAGTGTAGTCATGGTTACAGTTGAAAAGCAGAATCATGATATAATAATCAGTAACAAAAGTAAATACAAATCATATAAAATGTTCATAGAATATATTTATGCCTGTGTTACTTCACTGCTGAGTACTAACTCACTGCTTTAATTTTATCTTTCCAGTGTTTCTTGAAGAAACTTCCGCTCTGAATTTTTTGAAATCCATACGACAGTTAATGAAAGAAGAATACAGATCTAGAAGGCGATTTCAGTATTTTCAAAACCAAGACGCGTGATGACAATATGATATCTTTTACGTATTGACTTGTGTATTGAAGTATAAGAAGGCGATGTTTTGAAGAAAAAGACAATAACCTTGCTTCGATCTAGGCCTCTGTGTAATGGTCTGTAAAAATGAAGTGTTCTGCAAAGATCAGACTTTTGTGAGAAGAGAGATATGAACAATTTTTCGACGTTTTGTACAGAATATATATTTTTAAAGTAGTATTTCACACTTTTAAACCAAGTAAGAGATATGAAAAGCTATGACAGTATTCATATGTTGATAAGATATTTTTCTCTTCCATAGTATTAGCGCCCTCTGTTGTTCAATTACTCAATCTATTTTCTACGAAATTTTTGAAAATGTAATAATTCCTCCTAGCTAATCATTATATATTGCTGTGTACATTTTCAATGGAAACATCCCATGACCCGTAATGATCTATATTTGGGTACCTTATGAAATCGATTAAAGACGATGTTACATGACTCTGCCTGTGTCGGCTGATTACTATATATCCTTTTCATTTATCAACAAGTGTACAGTTCAGTAACTGTGTGTACAATTTATATAACTTAACTGCAGTGCTTCTTTCAAATGTTATTTGTAATGCATGTGTACATATATTCTACATAAACACACGATAAACACACGTTCAACAAAACAAACAACAATGTGCGCAATTTGCAATAAGTTAGAGTTTCATATTTATTTTTTATTAGATATACATGTGTGCACAAATTGTGCTTCATTGTATGCTGTTAAAGGTGTCATGTAAGTTTCTTCATAACAAAGTTCAAACACGAATGATTACAAAACATATACACAATAAAACCCGAACACAAGAAAATCACAAATAATCACATTGAGGATAACTTTTGATGCACTGACTATGCATGTAGAGCGCGCGCACACACACGCGCGCGCGCGTACACACACACACACACACACACACACACACACACACACACACATACATACATACACATGGAAAAAACCAACGCATATTTAAACATACATTTGTTAAACATACGCACATCCACCCATCCACAACCACAACCACACACACACACACACACACACACACACACACACACACACACACACACACATGCATATACACATGGAAAAAACCAACGTATATTTAAACATATATTTGTTAAACACACGCACATCCATCCATCCACACACACACACACACACACACACACACACACACACACACACACACACACACACACACACACAATACACATATACCATACCATACCATACCATACCATACCATACCATACCATACCATACCATACTAATTTCTATACTGACACATGCAAATCGTGATTTTCACAAAATACGTAAATTTAAGCAGTCATGAAATAATGCAATCTCTATAAAGTATTTTTCAAAGTACTAATCTAAAATATATAGCGCCCTCAGATAAATTAAACACTGTTTGTAGACTGTGGATATAGAGCTAAGGAATATGTTGACAACTTTACGGCAAACGTGTGCATTGTGTATCAAAATTCAAAGTGAGGGAGGTAAACTTCTAAGTTATATATAGCCTTAAATGCCCATGATTAAATAATTCTTCCCATTGAGGTTTTATTTTCGGTCAATAGTTTATAATGCAGTCTTTCAGCAAGCTACCCGTATAAATATAAATTCGATATGTACCATCAAAACCAAGGAAAAGAACTACACAAAGGTAATTTTCAGCGGTCTTCCTCTTTCAGTGCACAGTTTGGCCAGCCTTCCCTTTCTCTTCTGAATAACTGTGCCGTTCCTGCAACAACAATCATAATATTGCTTGACTGTTTCATACTATTAGAGTACAGTGAACGTATGCTATAGTATTAGCAGATTTCGATAAAATAATCCGTTCAAGAGTAACAGAACTGCTAAACTAGAGAGAGAGAGAGAGAGAGAGAGAGAGAGAGAGAGAGAGAGAGAGAGAGAGAGAGAGAGAGAGAGAGAGAGAGAGAGAGAGAGAGAGAGAGAGAGAGAGAGAGAGAGAGAGAGAGAGAGAGAGAGAGAGAGAGAGAGAGAATTACTCACCTTTGGTTGAAATTTACGTGTGGATAGACTTTCTTACAGTAAAACATCTGTGTTAGTGATCGTCTGAAAGCTGCACTGAATTCTGTGTTACATACACCGTATATAATGAAGTTAACCGCAGAATTACTGTGTAAGAAGATTCGGCAAATGGCCCTGGGGAAAAGAGGAAGAGAGAGTGATTTCAATAAAGATCCAAAGTAGGTTGAAGAGTATGACATGTACTTTGTTTTGAACAACATCCAAAATAGTTTCTCCTCTATCTCTGTCTGTCTGTCTGTCTGTCTGTCTGTCTGTCTGTCTGTCTCTGTCTCTTTGTCTCTCTGTCTCTTTCTGTCTGTCTCTGTCTCTCTTTGTCAGTCTCTGCCTGTCTGTCTGTCTGTCTGTCTGTCTGTCTGTCTGTCTGTCTATCTGTCTGTCTGTCTGTCTGTCTGTCTGTCTGTCTATCTGTCTGTCTGTCTGTCTGTCTGTCTGTCTGTCTGTCTCTGTCTGTCTCCTATATTTCAACATTTACTGACGTGATTCCGTATCCATATTGACAAAACAACACCAGATCAACGAAAGAGAAACAAAATTGCAATCTGTATACCTTATGTATCGATTGACTTCACAATCACAAGACATCTTGATGTATAGGAAGACTAGCATCGGTGTCCATGCCAACACAAAATAACCTAAAATCATTGCGATCATCTTCGTTATCTTCCATTCGTGCTTAAACGAGCTTCTATCATGGTCATAGTTAATAGCTCTCAGCTGGTGAAGAAAACATTAAAGTTGCATTATGGCCCATAATGTGAATATATTATCGCAATGTAGAATGTATGTAGAATGGTTTGAGACATACTTCTACAATATGGATGAGAAATTGGATTTTATTTTGACTGTTAATGAATAAAAAACATTACTATATTTTTCACTTTTTGACCATGGAATTGGGTTCCTGTTTGTAAAATGCATTTGATATGTTATAGCCACAAGTACCAATGTATGTATTGCCACAACTAAAAACTTGTTAAAGGGGAATGCCACTCCATGAAATAGAAACAATTCATAAACTATGGGCTCTGTACAATCATTTCATGATTTTACATAATATACAATTTATTTGCAATTTCAGAAAAAAAAACATCAAGTTGATTTTCTGCCTTTATAGCGTATCTTTGCTGTGCACTGTATGGGCCATTGCACCATGGGAGTCAGCAGAAATAATATATTCATGGTTGCACAATGGATATTCATGACTCCTGAGTGCTTATTCCCTTCAGTGTAAAACATCTCTCATGAATATTCATTTCAGGAAAGTTAAAAATAGCTGACGCTATATTGCTATACGCATTTCAACTCACAGGGACACGTATTATTGAATAAATTGTTGTTTTCCGAGGGAAAATATCACACGAATCCTGCTACTACAAATGTATCAATATAAGTTCTATATTGGAAAATAACTAATGTAAGATAACTCGTTCTTTTAAAAGGCAGGGGAGATATGTTCACGTAAAAACATTGTTATATTTAGTCCGTAGACAAGGAAAACAACAATCTAAGAAATACTACACGCCCCTATGTTACAACTGACCTGTTTCCTTGCTATCAGCCATATTCTAGTGTACAATGTAATCATTATCGTCAGTGGTATCATAAATACAAACGTCGATATTGCTAAGGTGTGCCATAATTGGGTATACATCAGTTCATAACGACATCGGCCGTGGAAATTTACTGAAAATTCAAAACGTGTAATAAATGTAATAATCATAATTCAAAATAGTCGCTAAGTAAGAAAAAGTCGACTGATCGATAAGCTTATATTGGGTCAAAAGCCTTTCTTAACAGAATACGAACAAAGTACACTGCGTGTGAGTGAAATACATTGATTAAACAGACGACATACATCACACAATGTGATTTATCACCATCAACAAACCACACTTAGCAGGTCGATTTGGTGTTGCTATAGTCATTTCAGAGTCTCCGCTTAACAAAGTTTAAAATAAATATGGCTATCCACGAAAATAATGATATCATAAATCAACATTTTCTTTGATTTTAGCCTGAGATAAGGATATCATAAATTTTGTCAACACATTCACATTGGCACCATAGATTTTTGGATTGAGAGGTGTGAAACGACTTACCCTGGTCAACAGGTCTGGCGTACTGTGCAAACGAGTAACTAAATGACAAAACCCATACCAGTGTGATAGCAAGCAGAGTACGTCGTGGTGTAACCCGTTCATGATAACGTAAAGGGTGAAATATAGAGATGTAACGGGTAACGGTGATAGCAACCAGTGACCAAGCAGAGCAGCAATGGAACACTTCAACGCCTCCAAGGAAGAACAGACACAGGAACATGGAGTCTGACGAACAAAGTAGGAATGAATCCATAAATGAGAATTTTGGATATCGGAATAATGTTACAAATTTACTGTAAACTTTTACTTCATTTGATATTTATATCTGTCCACGGGAGCTTGTTGTCATGGCAACTAGCAGCTATTTTGCTCTCAGTCTTGGTCTGCAATGCGAAAGACGTTAGCGTTGATCGTTTACAATGGAGGAAACTCGTTTTGTCCAAAAGCCACAATTCTAAGATGATATTGAACTTGAATGGACACCATGCATGGATCACAACTGCATATAACAAATGGACTTTCATCTAAACGGAACTTGTCATATACTAGACGGATATAGGAGTATAGTTGTGTAAAGACAATTGTATACCAGATTATAGGGAAATCGCTGATAAAAATACTTCTATCGTTTACTGTGTAGAATTAGTTGGATATAGAAACTAGAATCTAGTTTCGATTCTATATAGAAACCGATAGAAGTATTTTTATCCGCGATCTGGTGTGTACATTACATGTAACCATCGAATGAGTTGATGTGTTTGTCGTGCTTAAATGTGGTTACTTGATTGAAAAAAATATCACCTACACTTACGGACAACCATTATATTTGATATCCGATGGATTAGGTAAATGCTGTACTCTGTGCATCTAACATGTACCATGTATAAAATACACCATTCATATCAAGTCAACGTACTTTTTTTAAAGTATGCAGCGCCAACTGACGGTAACGTGAGGACTCACAACAAGATATCAACCAGTTGATGTTGATAATACATGTAAATAGTAATGAACAATGGGTGGACACCTAATCTTGTAATTCGGTGGACCGCCAAACTAAATTGAATGGTTCTATTTATTTGTGAAAATCCTAGCTTTGCTATACAAACGAGAGTCTGTTTCAAATAATAACAATCTGATATACATCCTGCGGCATTCTTGCATTCTCAAATGGGCGTTCTCATGACATGTAGGTGTTTCTTTCGCACAGACAATGATGATATATTCGTTCTTTGTCTGCGCTGCATGCATTGCTATGCAGACTCTTTCCCCAGCCGTGCATATCAATTAACATCGATACATGATATGCATGATGATAACAACATAATGTAACGTTATTGGTTGAGGCCTTATCTTGCACTACGCATCACAACTGCATGATCTTACATATTTTCCGAATCAAATTATGAGTAAATCGATTTCTTATTTCGTAATATACGAAATATGTTTCCCGACATGTACGTCAGTATTTATAAAATTGTTATACATTATTGTATTACAGCAATTTAGTTTGCAAAGTGACATATTCAGTATTTTAATACAGCAGACGAAAGAAAAACAAAATTGGAATATGTTACCTTAAATTTGCATAACGTAATCGTCACCTTTTGACTCATTCCTAAAAGTGTATCCACTTTGCTCAGTTTTTCAGTTTACGGGGAAGATAATATTGGTTTAATCTAATTTCGTACATGATTTCATATAGACAGAGAATTTTAGGTGAAACTTCAGAGAGACATATAAGCTACGTTAAATATACATTCTAAGTATGTTATCGTATTAGTGCTATTACACTGTATTTATTTGTTAGGATAAATTTTTATTATTATTTACATGTCTATGTTTAATAATGTGTCCTCTAAGTCGGCCATTTTGTCAAATATAACTGCACACTATGTTAAGTAGACTGGTAATTACTATTGAAGGATATATATCCTGATTATTAACTTGTTTCGAGTGGTATATATAATCGGAGGGATTAGTTTTTTCTTACACGAGGGGATTTACAAAAATGAAATATTACTGATCTAGTCATAAACAGTGTTGATTAGATTAAGGAGTTTGATCGATTAATTTATTTGTGGCCTTTTTTTCTAAAAAGACAACTCCCACGTGACTGCGAAATCTCGCGTGATTGTGTAACATCGGTTTATTAATCAGAATCTGATGAAAACGCGAGATTTCAGTCTTTTTATTGGCAAGTCGATAAAATAATATATCGAAATAACGACTTTACTAGTCTTGGTGTTGATATACTGATGTCATTACAAATCACCGTTTAGCGTCATTAGCAATGGTATGAAAGAGACTTCCTCGGAAGTCTCAGGAAAATATGCCAAATAATGTCATCGAATCGTGTATGTAGCATGCCAGAATGCTATGTTCTGCCAATAGCAGAGAATACTTCATTTAGTGAAATACTAGTACTACAGATACCTTTTTAAGATGCGGCAACAATACTCCCCTAAAACGTATAAACTGAATGCTTTTATCCCTTTAATCTAATTTAGCTTAAAAATAGATTTTACAAGTACATCCACTGTATCCTAGTGAGTGTACTTGAAAACTTTAAGTCTTGTGCTCCTATTTTCATTGCCTTGATTTCCCTGGCGTATACTCTCATTTAATTCGCTGGGCCATAATTCCTCGAACTAATCGACATGAACGATGTCATCGCCTTCCTATATACTTTGGACTGTCATTATTGATTGCCATTGATTGATAGAGTTTCAATGTGCATTAAGGTGCCAACCTGTATCATTGCTTCGTGTCGTACACAACACACCGGGGAACGTCTTATCGATCACCATGATGGAGATTTCTACAGATACTAGCCATATTTGTATCAAGAACATGTAAATTATCAACAGTACAAGGCAGAAAATGCATGTTACTGAACAGAGTGAAATCACTTCACCGTCGTAAATTGTTAAAATCAATGCTATATCATGATATACATAACACTTTTAATGTATGACCTATGACCTTCACTAAGGTGTAGATGTAGAAGACATATTTGCTACAATTCATGTAAAGAGTCATGGGTAAGATTTATTTGAATCCCATCTCAGACAGGTCTCAGTGGGTCAGTTAAAATACAATCTGGACACTTTCTTTGCAACAGTAAAGTGAAACAAAGGCGAGGCGGTTTTTATCTTAGCTGTATTTCTCAGTAAACGAACTGAGAAACGTAATTTTCACCAACCCTGCATAGTGTGACCTGTCTAATAACATATAAAAATTGGGAAAAAACTGGAGTAGAATGTGCCTGCTATACACTGGGCGAGGCTTTGTGGGAAAAACAACATTTAGCTTCCTTTAGTCTCACAGCTTGTCTCAGCACTGTGGTAATTTTTTGAAGAGGTGTGAAATTTCTAACGAAACTAAAATAAAACCAGCCTTACCTTTTACTGTAAGATACACATTTATATAAATACGCATGAATACATACATACATACATACATACATACATACATACATACATACATACATACATACATACATACATACACGTGTACATCTGTGTTTGTGTTGACTTGTTTTTACCACGAAACAACAATTCGACGATATACTTTTTTATTCCTAGTCAAGATGAAATGAAAGAGGTCAACTTACCCATGCTAGACTCTATTTCTGGTATTTCCATATGGCTAAGGTTATACGGTGTGTATATAAGACCCATCAACAAATCGGACACAGCTAGGTTAACGATAAAGTAACTACACACATTTCTAAGATGGCGGAATCGAATGACTGACGTTATAACTAATAAATTACCAACAATATTAACTAATGTTATGATAACAATTATAGAATAATAAAACGAATAATAGATAATATCATCCGATGTAAGCCCTTCAGACGACGAATTTAAGAACAATCCGGAATTCTGCAAAGAAAAAAAAAAGGTTTTTATTTAATTAACTGTATTTGCTACTGAAACCGAAAAAAATATCTGCAATACTTGTAACATTTCACAATATGCTAATCATTGACTTGAAGAAGGTCGTAGAAATGATCAGATCAGAGCTATGTGTATTTGAGTAGTTGTCAAGTGCGAAAACAAACCTACAAGTTGAGAGTATTTTAAACGAACAAATTATTGGATCGTGAGAACAACCAAAATAAAAGAAGTGACAATCGTCATCGTAATCATCGCTACAACTACGACTACCACGTCACAATCATCATCATCATCATCATCATCATCATCATCATCATCATCATCATCATCATCATCATCATCATCAACAACAACAACAACAACAACAACAACAACAACAACAACAACAACAACAACAACATAAACATAAACATAAACAACAAGTCATAATCAGTAACAACAGTAACAACAGCAATGAAACCATAACGTCGTAATAACACGATATAACTATGTTTATGTAATTGACAAGTTGATTGGTTCACTCCTTGTGAGGGGCCTAATGATTGAGAGCAGCCGTCCGTGTACGCACGAATCAATGCAAGGTGACGTCATTAGTCCTCGATCATTAACATATATTTTACTAACAAGGTTGAAATCGTAATTATACTTCCAAGTACACCTCCCCCGCCCCCGCCCCTAGACATGTATTTGCATACAAAGTGCCGACACCATCCGACGATATTAAAAGCGTAAAAATCCAGTTTTATAGCTAATACGTGTGTAATGGAATACCGTAGTAGTAGTAGTAGTAGACATGTATCTGTCAATTACTGGACAGATTTAAGTTATTGGATCGTTTATCAAAGTGATTACTCACATTACGTGATGATATGTTCACAATCTACTTAAAATAATGATTAACTACAACACTGCAGTCACTTATCACATTTGTCAATTAGTTGTCCCTGGAATTTCCTTGTGATGATATCATTTTGTGTGATAATTGTCTTACACAGTATGCTTATAGCTATTTGCCACCTAAGTCAAATACTATAACACCAACAAATAGGCAATGGTAGAGAGAGAAACAAACTACTTAAAGGAATTACCTTGTTCCTGTTTTTTTTTTTATTACTAACAATACCACTAAAACAATTAACACACTAAGTGGAGTGTAACATTATAATGCATTTACAGTAGATTTACAACTGAAGAAAAATGTATAATTCAAACAAAAATGAACCAGGCCTACTATATATTACATGTAATTTGAATATCCAGAATATAATTCCTTGCTATGTGTTACATATGGATATATCGCATAAACATTCCAAAACTGTTAACTGCGTCGAACCAGAAATCTGTTTTAGAATGAATATCTCCGTAAAATCTATTTCGACTGGTTATCAAATGGAATGTATGATGATGTGGCAGACATAACTACTTCAGTTTACGACAGTCTCAACTTACCGTTGGTAGTGAATATTGCGGTGTAGCATTAGACTCCATTCTTCAGGTGTCTTCTAACAGCCTACCTGGGAAACCAACAAAGCAAAGTGTTGTAAATAAAGCCTAGCTTTCCAACATCATCTAGCCCACAGTCACGTGATATCGTGCAGGTCCAACCATCAGAGGGAGAGAGAGAGAAAGAAAGCATGCTACAGAATGACGTCAGCGTCGAAACACTCCGACCTTGGTGATTTGACAGGCTAGTGAGTTACAATAAGAAATGATATGTTGCCTTGACAACAGAGACTCTACAGTGACTAGATCATCAATGTCGTGTCGATGTAATTGTCAAAAACTTCCGGGCGCCAAGAATTGAACAATTTTATTCTGAAAGGAGAAAATCGGAAAGGGTACATATAAATGGGTTTTACAACGAACTGTGGAATAACCACAAAAAGGGAGGTAACTATGTACATAAACACATTTAAACTACTCTCTTTTCAAGTAGTACTACTGAAATAATTTGATATATCTCGGTAAACAACAGACGAATTAACAAACAAACAAACAAACAAACAAACAGACTGTCTAAACGTAAGAAACTCTATCAATATGATTAATTTACTAAATCAAAAGCAAACATGATTAATTTCGAAATTCCAATGATGACGTTTACTTTAAAGAGGCTTAAAAATCTGAAGAGATATCCTTACTTTATCACAGAAAGTAATATGGTTTGTTGTTGAACCACATTTTCAGTCCATTAACAGGGGCATGAGGAGCAGGAGTTTCATTTTATGTATAAAAAAAACAACATGATATATAGAGAATCTCACAGTGGGGGTTTGCTGTCTTGTATTTCCTAAGACAATAGAAACCACCCCTAGAGTCAAGATGTTGCCATCCTTCACTTCAAAGAATCTTGTTTATCATCGGTAAAGTGAAGTGAGTCCAGGAAATGGAAAATGAACTGCTCTGCTCTTTTCTATTCGTAAACAATAAGCTTAAACTTAAATACAATGACAAATTTTGTCTGTCAATAGTGCAAATACCCGTCGCTTTCTGTCCATGTGGATGTGTTGACACAGAACAAACAGCTCTAATTACCACTCGACTCACTATTGCTGACAGAAAATCCTCTTGAAAGCAATTTTTCTATGTTTTGTACATAGATGTACTTGACTCATTCACTTAAAATATTGTACAGTGTACTGGTTGTTAAAAGCTTTCATACTACTACCAGTGCAGTGTGACGTACTGGTAGGTGAAGTATAATTGCGTTTAATCACTC
This sequence comes from Glandiceps talaboti, assembly GCF_964340395.1. Lineage (NCBI taxonomy): Eukaryota > Metazoa > Hemichordata > Enteropneusta > Spengelidae > Glandiceps > Glandiceps talaboti. Next base: position 25,252,915 of record NC_135554.1, on the reverse strand, counting down.
GTTAATGCAACTCTTTCCAGGTTCATCTTCACATGGTAGTAGAGTGATTAGGGGGCGAACTCTGTAAAAGCTATGCGTGTCTGTTTAAAATTGCCAAGGTTAATACCGAGGATTTATAGGTTTTTCATTGGAATGTGACTAAACAAGCAGTGAATTTGAAAATAAGGTGAAAACATACATTTGAACTGTTGTATTTGTTGATTGTGTGGCTTTATTATATATACACGATGTACGTAAACAACCAATATCCTTCAGGCATATCATTTTATCGTATAAATGTTAACATATGTTTTTTGTTTTCGTGTATAACAGCTGGGCTGTTTCATTTGTTGGCTTTTGCGTTCTAGAACCTTCTTTGACAATTCCAACCATCATACAGAAATATAAAAAAAGTTCAACATATCTGATTAATCAATAATATACAGGTAATTAAATATAGTTCCTTTTGTAGGAATTCATCTTATTGATTGTGATAGACTGAAGTTAGCCTTGCAAAGTACACGTCTGTACAGAAATAATTAACAAGAGAACAACAAGTCGATTATAATGCCTGGCCCTCTGCAAGCAATATCCTTTAAGGTCAATTCGCGGTATGGTTCCCCTTAGACATTTTTTATATCTCTGTCAATGCAATTTGGTGTTTGGCCTTGTCAAATTTATAGATAAATATGAAGTTAAAAAATGAATGCAATTTATATCATTTCATTTAATTGCTCCAGGCTTATCTTTTGTGTCTTATGTATGGTACAGGATTCAGTATGAATGGGAGCATAATGCGGCAGTGACTGTTATCTATGCATTTGTCTGTACCGATATATCTGATTACGTGTTTTGGACCATTTCACTATATATACATATGTATATATACCAAAGTTAACATATTGTCCATCAATACGTATTTTCTGAAGTGCTCCCTGTTCAAACAGAGGTTTATGTAAAGATTACATACTGTCCATATTGTTAACAGCGAGGTGAGCTACACTATTAAACGTAGTATAGTTATATATACATATTCTTTGCAATTACAAGGGAAATTTTAAATGTAACACTCTTACGGTCACATTACACATGACCATGTAATGGTGACAGATCAAAACCCGTATCATTGTAACGATAAGACTGCCAAATGTTAACCATTTCAGGAAGTCTAATACAACATTTTAATTGAATATTATACTGAACTACGTATGTATCTGGAACGCCGTGGATTGCACGACGCATTGGAAAGTAGATCACTTCATATAGGCGCTGATGGGTTTAAAGTCAAGTGAAAAGTACTTTGAAAAGTACTAAGCAAGCTTCGTCCATTAACGGATCACAATCAAATTATGCACTCACTGTAACCGTTAGGTGCCTTGGTGTATGTCCCAAGGGATATCATATATCTATCTTGGGATTAGGCAGTGAAATGTTAAACTATCTTAAGAATTTGACAACGTGACCTACAAAGTTATTTGAGGCTACATGTTCTTGAACCTTCTACAATGACTGTTGCTTGACGCCTGATTTGATGCAAAAGTTCAAAAACTAAACCAAAAACAGGGAAATAATTTCCCTTTTCATTAATATGTTCTTCTTTCGTTTCATGATACAAGAGTTGCCTGAACTTGTTTACATTCCATTGATGTAACAACAGATTATAGTTACAGCTAAAGACACGATGAAAGTAAAAGACTCCGGGAGGGGGGGGGGGGGTTACTCACATAGAAAGGTGTACGGGTATGTGTCGCCCAAACGGGTCACTTTTTCATACGAAAAATCCCTAAACACGGGTCGAAAAAACTGCACCAGTCATTTGTCACAACACTTCCTATGTTGGATACACATTGAAAATAGGTTTAAATACATACTTGTCACGCATGGTACATTACAGACTCACCGTACGTCGTCTAATTATCCTAGTGCTGCAAGCACGTGCTCCAGGTGTGTTACTTACAGTTGACAATCAATTAGTGACAAAGTAACAGGATAGCCACTCTCTCTATATATAAGATAGGGAAGAATATTTCCGTTGGAAACCTTGCCTTGATCTATGATTCACAGCAACGGAAGGAAAACAAAATTAATGATATATGATCCCTGGCGTAGATCGTGTTTTCGTCATCAGGAGACACATTAGTATTTTGGCCGATAACCTTTTTCATGCCATTGAGGTTCTGTGGTTTGCACTCTCACTGCCATAAATAACTTGTCACTTCAAATTACTAAATGTCAATAAAGTAACATTTGTCCCACTTCCAGAAACAAACGTTGATATATTATTTAGTAAATTTTCATGAACAAACAAAATCTTGTGTAACTTGTCTACGTCGCTGATATATATCTGCGAGAACGAGAGCTATCGGCTTCACAGATCAATGACGTAGACAAAATAAATCCTGTGAGTTGCATGTCAGACCGTGTCAAATTTTGATTTAGTGTAAGCACAAAGTATTGTCAACATGAAGCAAAATATTGAATCTTAAAAGGTAACTAAGTAAACATCTATAGAGAATGTAATTCATGGTAGACGGATTGTAATCTAAACTGTCAAATATTCTATAGGTAATAGAAAAAGACGTTCTTCTATTCTGATTCCAAGAAGGAATACTGACTATATTTCATAACTACCTACTACCTCTGATCGCGACATGCAAGCTTGTAATGATTTCCTTTGAATTTGTAGGTTTTCGTTATATTTTACGTGTGAAAGCATAGCTTAAGTAGAAATATCACAGCTTGCATTACTAACTATAGCATGAATCGGTTCACCTTCCTGATGTGAGCAAATATATTGAATTTACATGAAAAATTTTACCTAAAAATTCAATTTATAGCTGGGTGTATTATGCGACAGAAGTCCTAAAGCATTCATTTAAATCATCATTTGTCACCCGGCATGCAATAGGTTACTTCAAGTCACCGTCTTAACGTACAGAAGTAAGATTTATTCAAACACATACCACCTTGTGGTAATCCCATAAAGTTGGCACATTGCCAACATTTCTTCTGATTTCCATTGACTAGCCCTGGGGTATCGTTTCTCATTTTCTTAATCCCGTACCGTCAACCTTGCTACTTACAAAACCCTCTTCTTGCTGTAAGACATATTGTTCAGGTATCTATAATTTTATCTTTCCTCTTGATGGTGGTGGTATTTTAGGCAAATGCTGAGAGGATAAAAATATTAAGCTTTATCTTCCTATCCCTAAGAGACAGATTATGTTTTAAGCTCTTTGAAACTATCTACTATGTGCTATGATGAGGACATGTGGTTTTATCGACAAAGTATCTCTTGAATTTAGGGTGTAGGAGATACAATATGGAAATGCGAGGAATCCAATATCCGTATATATATATATATATACGTGTGTGTGTGTGTGTGTGTGTGTGTGTGTGTGTGTGTGTGTGTGTGTGTGTGTGTGTGTGCATGAAATTTTTCGTTGAAGTTTGTAATTTTACTCTGACAACTAGAAATGTTGAGTGCATTAACGCTGACTAACTTACTATATCAGCCTCCAAGGTCATCGCAATAGGGAATATGTGATCGTGTGTCACATCACAGTGACTGTGAAAAGTGTTATTGCGGTGAATAGAGTGTACACTGACAACACAACAAGGTGTATAATGGCCCATTACAGAATGGTTGTTAGAGAGTCATTTAAACACATTACACGGCAGGAATTCTATAATAAATAATTTGATGCATTCTTTCATTACATTTTGTTTTGGTTCAGTTGATATACGTATATTAGTTTGACTACACAATTATATATCTTACTGTTTTAATCACATTACATATACAACACGTAACAGTCATAACTCAATTTAATGTAACAGACCAACAACTGATGTAAACTGTCTATTTATTCGTCTTTGGTGACTGACAAGGTAATAAGCTAACACAGCAACCTATTTCGTTAACCAACCTAACATCCATGGCTACACAAAATAACACCAATTTATTTCGTCACTATGCTTTTTTCGAAATTAATGGAAGTGAGCAATTTGGATAACATTCACGTACGAGAAACAATACAAGTACCATAGTAATTGGTGTGACAGCGTAGTCTATGTACTAAGAGTCTAAAAAAAAACAAGTAAAAGAGACAGTGCTCAGATGTAGGTTGGTATATACATTGTAGGAGACTCATGACTTATTCTGGCAGTGGATAAACTATTCGTTTTACAATACTCAAACCAAATTTGGAGAGTGGTCAGAGTGTTAGAAAATATCATTAAAAAGTGACGTCATTTATGATAAACCAAAGTTATGTCATTTATGATCAAATCAAAGCGACGTCATTCATGGTCAATCAAAGTGACGTCATTATGGTAAATCAAAGTGATTGCCGAGAAAGCCCAAGTTCACTTTACCTTGCCTTATGGGAGTCAGTAGACATACGTATTCAATAGCTGAACATACATATTCATGATGGATTTACTTGGAGGTGATAAGCACTTAGGAGTTTACAGACTCCCATGACGCAATGCATGTATATGGCAAGAAGCTAACCAAAACAATGAACGAGGAACAACTGAGAATTTGTTTTTGATCAAATGATGAAATGACTCTCTCGAGATCCATAAGTTTATAAAAAATATATTTATTTCCTGGAGTGACGTCCCCATTATTAAACCGATAACACTAGCTTTTGCAACTCAGCTCAGTTTTAAACGTCAGTCACGTGCACATGTATGCTAGCTTTGTCACAATTGCCTCTGTAAATAAGACTTTTTCCTTAAACAGTTTCTGCTTAGCTGGATCTAACGTTTACAGTCTATTGCAGAAACCTTACCATAAGGAAATCGACCTTTTCAGGTTTTCAAGAACCTATTTATGTGTTCCTAGTGCGATGCTGAATACATCGCTGTCTCCCAATCAGTATTGATATTTCGATGGTGTGTTCAATGTATTGCATGTTGCCATTGCCAACGGGTGAAGAACTTGTTGAGACTCTCAGGATACTAGCTACATATTCAACGTTTCAGACAAATTACGTTGTGAACGTTACTGAGTAGTTTTTCTTCAGGCATGAAGTTATTTTGTAAATGTTCATGTGTGATCCGTGATATATATATTAATTTGGATGAAGAATTGGAAATTGTGGAAAAGTGGTAGTTTAGAAAGCAGGGAAACAATATACGGGGAGACGCTTTCCTCTCTTCTATCTTTGAATGTTTGAGTGAAAAAACTGGCTTTGGGTTGAAACAAGTGATACGTTGTCGTCATGGTTACTAGCGGGCAATGACCCACTTGTTGCTGGGAATGGCAAGTATAGTGATGGGGAATCAATACATGACGTTTTTACCCTTCTTTCCCTTTTACCCTTCACCCATCTGGTTAAAAGAAGTCATGGATATATATTGTGTTTGTTCGTATTCCTATGTGTGTGTCTATGTGGCTGTTTTATGACATCTCTATTTCGTAAATCAATAGACAACAATCACAACACAATATTAACTAATGATGGTTTGTTACTGAGTATCACACGTTATGTCATTCAAACTTTTCGAAGTCCTATATGCACTGTTAGTACACGTGTTAAGCTTACACGTGAAATGTGGAGTAACCATATACGTGCACATTTTCAGGCACATGATGTGTTATACTGGTATACCACAATTTTGCAATTACACTATCAATATAGCTACAGGCACTAATATGTATAAACATAACTTATGAAGTTATTATTTTGGAAGTATCATCTGGTTGTAATCGTCTCATTCTTCATAGCATGGATACAGGTAGTTTATCATTGGTGTTGATTTTTATCCAGTTAATATAAACATTGTCTGACGATCTCATCATCTCGTAAAACAACTGTTATTGTTATACAGTACATGTCAATATGTACGATAAAGGCCAGGGATTCAATCCACCACGTTTTTACATTTGTGTTATCTTATCAGTGGAGACAGAGTCGTCATTCTTTTGTTCTGGACCAATGTTTTCTATAACTGTTTCACATAAGCGTTTTTCGTACATTTTAGCCCTAATCTGAACTATGCCTTCAACATACAAAAACGTCTTAGATTTATTTGGTAATACATTTATGGAGTGTACAAAGAACAACGGGAACTCCTCTACTTAAACCAAATCTGTTTTTTAAAAGATTTATTCTTCAAAAAAGATACTTTCAGAATAGAAATTACGAATTCCTGTACTAGCTTTAATATCAGAACAGATTTAGTCACTGTTATAAAATGTACAATGTTATTTATATCATTTTTCACATTGTCTCATTTTGTGGAAATGTATAATTAAAAGCAACATATCCCGAACAAATGTTTCACTTATTCATACAGGAAATATTCCAATATAACGTTATTCCAATATTTTACAGAGTCAGTTCCAATAGGGAACTTGTAATCCAGACTGAGCATGCTCAGATGCAAAGGACCATGGGATTATCTATGGTTATCGTAATACCTAATCTGGAGCTACTGATAAAATTAACCTCCCACAATTGCCAGGGTAACTATGAATTGATTATTTGTGGTTAGAAACAATGTATCAACATTGTTTACAATACTAATTGATTAGTATTTATTATCACATTTCCCATGATGCAACATTCAACATGGCGGGTTTGCAAGTTCCCTATTGATATATTTTAAAGGCGAAATTTTCAATCGATCTATCAAGGCTTTGATATGTATTGTGCATATCGGCTTAACTGTTAAAATGTATATAGTATATAGTATATAGTATAAAGTATATGGATATCATTGGTTATACTATATTATCAATAGACTCTAAAAGATAGTTCTCAAGTACTACAGCTCTGATTTACAATTTGTTGGTATGATTTTCAAACAATTACAATGTAAGACCGTGATATAAATACAATTAATTTTATACATGAATAAATGACATCGCTGCGCACTACTATACGTGTAAAATATAAAAACAGTAGAATGGCAAAGGTTGGAATATATTATATAAGTCACACTACAAAAAGACGTTTACAATTTGAATGTATCGATGTTTGTAAATAGTGTGTTTGACAGGTTAACAATGGTGTTAAACGACCCCTGACATTTACATATATGTAGACGGTCCCTGTCTATTGACACTTGTAACATATGGTCATATTGTTGATATCAATGGAGTACTTACCATTATCCCAATCTGTACAAATAACATGACACGGTGAATTGACAGACCTGATATTCCTCAGTCTTTAGTCTATATTTATATTTTATCAAAATGTTGCAGATTAAACGTTGTCATATATTAAATCCACTTTTATGTATTTCAAGGCTATAGTTAGCTGTTACAACAATTTTACAGTTTTAAATGCTTGAGATATTATGGTTTATTGAGAAACATTCTTGGGGTGGGGCTTTAAAACATATTTCTTTTTTAGTGCGTTCAAAACACTATTGCTCGTAAATTTTGGGTGAACGTTTCAAATCACTATTTCTCGTAAATTTAAAACTGTTATTTTGGGTGATATGGAAGTCAATGTCACATGAATATCTTAAACAAAGATTTTTATTTTTCAGAGCAGTAGTTGAATCAGTCTTAATTTATAGTGCAGAAACATGGACAATCACCAAAGGTATGCAAGAACGATTGGATGGATGCTACACACGACTACTATTCCAGCTGGTCACAGTACTGATATGACAAATAAAGACTTGTACATGGAAACACCTAAGATCTCAGAGATAATCAGCCGGAGGCGGGCCTAATTTGCTGATCACTGTTCCAGAAGCAAAGAAGTACGTAGTCAATGATCTGGTTACTTTGCAAACAAAATATGGAAGGTGGAAGTCACGAAGACCAAATATGACATACTAAACACTACTCGCCACTGAACTCGGGATAACTATATGCAGGATAGATATCACCGGAGAACTGTTGTGAACAACATCTATATAGGACCCGTCTTCTAGACGACTAGACAGACAAAGAGACAGCGAGACAGATAGAGAGATAGACAGAGAGACAGAGAGACAGATAGATAGATAGATAGAGAGATAGACAGACAGAGACAGACAGAGAGACAGATAGAGAGATAGACAGACAGAGAGACAGAGAGACAGATATCCAAACATTCTGAGATTGTAGCTGCATACAATTCATTACTAGTAATTTTAAACTGGAGTCAGGTCCATTGTATATGCTGTGAAGATGTTTATGTAATGGAACTGATATAATAACTAAGTCTTATTTAGTGTACACTTTGTTTGTAATCAACATTCAGATGAATGAAATTGCAAGAATGAAATTATCACCTATATTGTAAGTATACATTGGGCTATTCGTGGTACTGTGAAAGCAATTTATTAGATTCTTCACTGCAGGGCGATCCCTCATTCAACTTCTTGTTACTTTCCTTGGTGATTTTTGGCATGCGCCATTAAAGTTTGGGCACAAAACAAAATTGTTCAAGGTTGTTGTGATGTCAATACTATTATCGAGTAGAAGGCCGACTAATCCAAACCTATCTAATTTGTAGACTTATTCCATTAGTTGATGCATAAAATTGGATTCAAATTTAGAACTTCATACTTTACAACATTGTCATGGCAACCGGAAACTGATAAACGATAGTCATGGGATGCAATCAACTGATCACATTCCACTATTACTTAATATTGTTGTTGATTTGGAAATACAAACAACGCACACAAATACCGGTACAGGCGGAACATGGAAACTCAAACGAAAATTATAGTAAAATTTGCTCAACAACATTTGTCAAATTTTGAAGATGGTCTAAGTCGATTGATTCAACCGTGACGTTGTTCTTCCATTCACAGAAAGCACTTTCTGCTTATTTGAACGAAGCACAAGGCATCGCCTTGGTTTAAAACTTAATACAGACTTAATTGTCATTTGTCGTAAATCGTGATCATCTTCGGAGACAATAGTCTATTTACAGACGAGAACGACTTCAGTAAATCGATATATAGATCGCAATCGGCTGTAAACTGATTATCCAATATGTGGAGTGCAAACGTAACGAGTAAAACAGTCCTTATCAATATTAAAGTACAACCCTTGACGTTTTGAATTAATTCAATTCTTTCACCAAAGGCTATAAGGCAAGATACTGTATTATGTGGGTAAATTACCCAACAAATACCCGTATGCAGTATCCGGTATGTGACATACAGTATCTGGTATGTGACATACAGTATCCGGTATGTGACATACAGTATCCGGTATGTGACATACAGTATCCGGTATGTGACATACAGTATCCGGTATGTGACATACAGTATCCGGTATGTGACATACAGTATCTGGTATGTGACATACAGTATCCGGTATGTGACATGCAGTATTTGGTACCGTATGTGACTTGTTTATGGATAAACATATTCCCGACGGAACATATTCCAATACATGTACGTGGTACTAGTATATAATATAACGATATCACCAAACCTATGACGCCAATATATACAAAAAGTGTAATAGGAAAACTTGTTTGTAATAAACTTTCAAACTACCGGTAGTCCTAATTACAAAAGGTCAATTACATACTACCGCCGGTAATATACAAATATCCGCGTTGGACTTTCGATGCGACGTATTAACAAAATCAACATTATGTTTCACCGGTTTATCTGTATGCATGGTAACCATGGCGCTGTGATGAAATGCATTTACAATCCCAGTATTCGTAAATGTACAATGTATGTAACGCCTGTAGGGATGGATCAGTCTTCTTACATTTATGTGAAATATTACTCTAACCTTTATGCATTAGCCATTATCCTGTATATCGGTATTAAGACACTAACCCTATGGATACAGCAGCAAGACATATTTATCAACAGTCAGAGAACGTATGATAGTGTTACTAGAGTTTGACAAAATTCTCTCGCAAGAATTAATTTTCAATTTGAAAGAAGGTTACGGTAAAGAACTTCACATGAAGTTTATATTATAGAAATCAAGACATCATTAAGCTTAACAATTACTATCAAACTAGTAAACAAATGGTAATAGTAAACTATTGAGAAATGGTATGTGTGTTAATTGCACTATAGACTTCTCGATTGGTGCACCTGTTCAGATCGTCATTGACACCATTTGAAACCTACAATGTCGTAGCTTTGCTCTCGACAAAGACACATCATGAACCAATTATAACAAAGATGTCTTCAGTTCGGAGTTGGCAACATTGGTTACCTGATGCTTTGTGTCAGTACATTCATATTACCTGTTGCACGGTGTGTTCAATGTCATCGCACCGTGTACATGTCATTGTAATGTACATCTCAAAGACTTACAATTTTGAAATTCAGTTTTACTGTTTGCAATGAACAACACATAGTGAAACGAAATACATACATGCCTGCCATAGTTGCCATATATTTGTTCAACTTTCGATGCCAATTGTATCATATAGCGGCGTGAGTAGATATCCCAAAGCAACCTGACACTAATTTGTCAAATGTATGATTTTCCATAGTGATACTTTGACAATACTGTACGACATGCTGTATTTAAATAGAATACCTTAAACAAATTAAATTACCTTAACCACTGAACTGTACCACTGACAAGTTGTGTTGATGTTGTCTATGGGTCGACTGGACAGGAGGGTGTGTTAAACACCACATTGGTCGTCTACTCGAACACCATCACGTAAACCGTGGTATATACAAGTAGTTGGGCTTAATGATGTGACCATATAATGGATGGATAGTCACAAATAATTGAACATAAGGTCTTTCCAACTTAAACATGCACAATAGCACCAATGGCAATAAAATCATGACGCCCACTTCGAAAACATAATTTTGATTACTGCCATTACTTACCTTACATCTACTTTGTTTACAATCTTGAATACGACATATTATATTGGTATCCTGTCAATTGATATTGGGTCTGTTCGTTTCCATCACTTCAATTGTTCTATTTGGCCACTTCAGTAGGTTCCAGCCGCCAGCAGTCTAATACAGCCCATAGAAGATAAAGGTGACTTCGTTCTCAAATTACAACTTAATTAAATGTCTGCCTGTGATGTCCTTTGGCAAATGTCAAATCCCAGCGGTGATGTTTTACTTTCGTGACTGTCAAGCTCTATGACGTCACGGTTCAACACATCGCCACATCAATAGGGTCTTGACTCGAACTAGCTTAGGTGATTGACCAGCTGTTGTCATAGTGATTTGCAGATTGGTCATTGCCCCAATCATAGGTTCACATGTGCGATTATGCTCCTCAGTGTTTTTTGAAAAATCTACCTCAAAACGTAACAAAAATGATCTGAAAAATTATGTTTTTGTACTTTTTATGTTATTAATTTAATTTTGGATTGTAGGATTATTTGATTTACACCGAAATCTACGCAACCAAAATGTTTTCCTATTTCTTCTCTTGAAATAAGAGCACGGTATGCGACACAACTACAAAGGTATCTCTACCCATGTCTGAGGTGAGGGGTGGGAGGGGGGGGGGTATACGAACATACGAAACCCAGTCATAGGGTGGGCGTTGAAGCAATGACAACCATGAATGCTTTAAGGAAATCAAACCTTCAAATTTGGAATATATGCATGTGGATTATTTTAATTTATTTTTATGTGAATATTAAATAAAATGTTACCGATTTGTCTAATATCTTGAGTTTCGGATAAAAAGCTACGTTGCAGGTGACCTATATACTATTCTCCGAGGGATAGTCCTTCTACAGTTGATTACCCCATCTATATCAGTGAAGCAGTAATCACGTATAACAAAGTCAAATATATTTTGTATTCGACATGTCCAATAATCCTAAATTATCTGTGATTTCATCTTAGAAATATTGAAGGTTTCAGACTCTATGTCACCACTTCTATAATCTAAAAACATTCACGCTTACCGAAATACATTAATGTACGTATTCCAAGTATTAACTTGTATAATCCGTGATGGAGTTCACTCTAAAACCACCCCTTCAGTATAATATTAGGATCAGAACTAAAATCCAACATCACACAACACCTGGCATAAACAACTGTGTTTCTTTCTTGTAGAGAAAGCTTAGCCATTTACATATCTTGGATACTCTGAGAATGCAATTTTTTTCATAAGGGTAACGACTTTTTGCTACTTCGAATTTCTCAATACATGTAAATTGAACAAAAACTAACGTCAACACGAAAAGGTGCGTCATACTAGTGTCAATACAACTGGATAGGAAATGTTAAATGTAAGTAACATCAGTTCACTAGAGACATCAAAGGGAATATTGATGGGTTCAGTCGCAGCACTAAAAGGAACGATGATAGAAACGTTTTAAGTTTCCACCTTTGACGAACACAAGACGTGGTAGGTTGACAGGGCATGATAAGTAGAAGAGATTGGAAACAAGTTGAACAGAAATGAAAAAAATTATCATCGTAAGTGTCTAAATCTGTCAAGAATAATATACAAAGTGATCGATTTACTAAATTGATGATGATTCGAGAAAATAAGGCAGGAATTCCGAATGAGAAGTTAAAATGTCCAAAGGAGCAACATTTAGGAAGGTGTCTTCGTACTGAATTAACATCACTTGTCATTCATTACTTGCATTTATACAATTATAAAGACAAATATAAAATACAGTTTAGTATGAATGTGATCTGTGTTCATGCTTAAGAATTTTATTTTATCAAAAGACATTTTGAGTAATGTCTAATAAAACCCACATACACATTACTGGACGAGTACTGTACACTCTTTTTAAAAATTATAAGGGTATCTAATTGATCTAATACATATACATTCTTTAAAATGTATTACATCTTACATATTACAATATCACGAAAGAAAATTTAGGAACTTCGTTTTATTTCATTATTAACGCTCAAACTGATTTTATAATTTTTATGACATGCCCAGTACAGGGTATTAGAATTGTCACATATTCAGTATATAAATAACAGCAACGTAGTATTTTCCCTACATCATGTATATGCCTAGGTAAAGGTTTTCGAACCTACTAATATTACACCTTTGATTACTCAGCTGTTTCTGAGTGTCACCTGATAATATATTTCTTCGTTGTTTTATATGTAACAATATACTTACATTGAACATTATCCTTTTACTTATTTTATCTGAGAGACTGTCATAGTGTCTCCCTGCCTCTGTCTCCACTTGTCTATACTAATATGTCTCGCACTCTGTTTATCTTCCGCTTCCCTGCCTCTCCCCCCCGCTCCTGTTCGCTCTCCCTCTCTCTCTCTCTCTCTCTCTCTCCCTCTCTCTCTCTCTCTCTCTCTCTCTCTCTCTCTCTCTCTCTCTCTCTCTCTCTCTCTCTCTCTCTCTCTCTCTCTCTCTCTCTCTCTCTCTCTCTCTCTCTCTCTCTCTCTCGGCATTCATGACAAACCGACCGTCAATTCAAAAATAAATCAAGCATATTATGTAGGCAATAGGTGACGGACGATGCATTTCAACAAGATTACGCCCATTTACCTGTCACATTTCTTTCATTAATAGCTTGTCGATCTAGCCACGAGTATTGTATGTACTGTCACATCGTATCTGACTACACACTGTGAATATTTTACCTTAACAACCAAGCCATAAAGACATTCACTGATAAATTGTATGAGCATTTTCAACTCATCCGAAAACATTTTTAAGGTGACACTTTGCTGCAATTATCATATAGGCTTATTGAGCATGTTGAAACAATGTGATTTCCCAAGACAGTCGTTCAAAGCATTTGTATATAGACTGCTTAAAATTCACTTAACCAACTCTAGCGTCTCAAATTGTCACACAATCGTATATCAGATATATACCGAGAAATTTCGAGATTTCCTGGTAAATATAGATTCTGTATCATTGTCATTTTAACATCATAACTACAAAATGAAACCAAATTACTAAAAACATTATCTACATTTTTACTTTGCTGGTCATTATGTAATTTGGATTCGATAACAATTGTGAAAACGAATGGACAGCTAAAATGTTGCATGCTATTTTTTTTGGCAAATTGTTCATTTTTGTTATTTTTACATACAAGGACATGCATTGCGATCGTTAAAACAAACTCAGAAATGACAATTTATAACTTAAAAGAACGCTTTCCATGTAAAAACACATCCCAAAGGCGATGTACAATAAAACAAGAAAATTGTTCAATAAAAAAAAGACTAAAAAGAAATTTATTTCGATGTCGTAAAACCAGAAAATGATTAATACAAAGAACAGTGTATGTGAACAAGTAGAAGAAGACGAAGGTGGAAAGCTAGTAATCGATTTTCAGTAAACATTTATGGTCACTCAAATCGGGTATAAACCACAGTGATATATGACAGGATTGAATCCCCCATTCTTGAACTTCTTGGTGATTTGTATCTTTATGATGATTCGTTTGTGTTGTTTCGCACAATGCGTGAAACTCCGGGTTACAACCAAGAAAGAGTTCCAGTATATATATATATATATATATATATATATATATATATATATATATATATATATATATATATATATATATATATATATATATATATATATATATATATATATATATATATATATATATATATATATATATATATATATATCAATTTCAAAACAAAACTGTCATATCACTGATTACAAAGAAAGATTAACATGCAAAAATTTATGTCGTTCATTTCATCGACATGGCCAATGTATAGAAGAGAAAGGGGTCTGTTTAGTTTCACAGTAATCGTGACGTTTTGGTTGACTTTCACTGTCAAATGCAATTTGATGACTGTGTCCTTTATAGGGCTTAAAACATATAAATACTGATTGGCCCAAAATGTCACGGTCGGTCGTTTGCAGAGGTCATTTTATCTATGCATAACCATTAATTCTGAAGGCATATTGCTTGTGTGGTACAGTGGCCTAGGCCTTCTCCTGCTAGTATATTATGCAGAGCTACACTGATCTGATCAAACCATGACTGTTGAAGACGAGAGGAAATCTACTAATGGGAAATGTATGTATCCTATATGTGTATATAGCATTGCTCTGACCTCGAAGTTAATGAGATTGTGAAATGTATTGACATTTTACCCACGCAATCTGCTTTCGAGATGTACACATCGACAGTACGTTTACGGTAACTAAAGAAAGTACATTTCTCTGTACCAAAAACAGAACGACAAAAAAACCCCAGGAAATACATCAGAGTGCAATATCCCATTATATTTAATGTGTAAGTGATCGAGTCGTGGATGGTTAATTATGGGTTTAAGTCAGGGTAGCACTTTCCTAACAACAATGAATAGGCCATACATTAAAAAATATCAAAACTATTTCCCCTGAGTCTTCCTTCCCTTTTCAGTTTTTTTTTCTGGTTTTCAGACCATCGTACTGTCGAACACCGAAACAGAATAAAAAGTAGGTCAGTAAAGTATACTTACTCTGGAACGGTAATTAGAAACGAATGTGGCATTTCAATCCGTTTAATGATGACCCCAATCACGTTTCTATTAAAGAGAGACATTATCGCTAAATAATTAAATCATTGCGTGATCAAGGTCCGTAGTAGATGGATCGACACATCACATTCGTGTCTAATTTACCATTGCAAAGTAACTCTATTTTACTGTACTATTGATTCTTGTAACCATAAACAATATGAAGTGGTTCCTTTTAATCGCAGTAATTAATTAGTAAAAGATACCTGGCATCTATGTCCGTGTGTGTTTCTTATCTCTATCCTTATTGTCAAATAATTACATGTAAATTGTGCGATTTGGCCAATTCGATCATTTCAAATGAATTAATTTAAAGAAAAAAAAACTTAACCTTTATATAAACAACAAAAAGAAAACAAAATGAAACGAACGAAGAAAGCCAAGAAAAACGCTGTCCTTTCTTCTGAATCAGTGCCACGTAGGAACCCTTTGTAAAGTATGATGGGTGTGATTACATCTATGCTACAGGGTTCGATGACCGAATTATCAGTTTTAAACATTTCACAAGTCAGTGTCAGTACATTGTATTTTAAATATCGAAAACAAAACAGTACGAACGTATATGCCTAGTTTATTTAAGGTGCAAAAGGTAAAACTAGCATTTTTGGACAGTTTTGTTAAATAAAATGACTTTTAATGTCATTTATACCATGCACAAGCCAAGTTGAACAAAAAATATGGAATATAAATATATATTCTGCTATTAAATTCTACATCACGACAACGCGTGTCTACGTCACTAGTTCTGCTGTGTTCGAAATATTGAGTCAATAGACAATACGTTCAAAATTTCCATTATTTCCAACGATTTTTTCTCTGATACTACTGACGCTGGGATAATTATGTTATTCTATAATATTTTTCTTCAAACAACCGGATAATACTCGTGACCTGAGGGTTGTGTCACTCCTCGTCTAGCGATTTGTAGAGACAGAACCCCTTAGGTCACTCGTATTTTCCTTGGCTGAATGAAGAAAACATTGGGAATAACATCTAAATATCATTAAGTATAGTATTGAATCACGTATACTCCAGGCTATGGGTAAACATTTGTGTGTAGTTGATTGTAGGCATTTAGACTGCTCTTACAAGTCTCCGGGCTTTGTTCATTCTTTACTTGAATAAAATTCGTTGAGAAACCACTACAAATAAGTTCTTTTGTCTGAAATGATAACCTGGGTGAGTGATTGCGAAACAGTCCGGTAAACGCGTAAGCCCAGAGATGACTTGTAACTGAAAAAAATGAGGACAACATTTTCCTTAAATAACTAAACGTGAATATTATAGTTTGTAAAACATTTCAAGAATTTAAGACTGAGACACCTCCCTTAAGCTAAGGAAAGGTACTAGAATAGTTTTAGTAGGCATTATAGGACGGTATAAACGTGACTTTTAGGTAAACGTTTTTGTGTAGTTGACTGTCATGATGGCAGAAATATGTTTTTGATGAAAGATAGTACTAGGTCCACACCCAATCTCATTTCCCTTTCTCTTTAGTCTTCTCCTCAAATTGCTTCCACAATAATGATTTGGTCGAGTCGGCTACGTTAAAAAGAACATTTTGCTATTGTCTGATTCTAAATTGCAGCTGACCCGTACCCCCTACCTCTTAATAAGTCTAAAAAGTTGCATTATTATCCAAACAACATTGCTAAAAGTCTGATACTGTCAAGTTTATCATCATTTGAAATGATTCGCCATGGTAACACATAATTGTAACCCACTCTTAAAGACAATGGCAAATGTAGCCCCTGGTGATAAACGTGTTAATTTACATAAAGAGATTTGATTGACCAAGCCTCATCTCCAAATATAACTACCTCGTAATAAATATATGATTGTATTCCACGTTAGCAAAATATGAACTGAGTGGACATTTGAAGTTGAGACTCATTGTAGAATTATTTCTAAAAGTTCTACGTTGGCAAAATTTGGATTCTGGAAGTATATTATTAAATTAATAAATGGCGGAAGGGCGCTTCTATTGTAAACACAGTTTAATCGCTTCGTTGATGCATTAAGTTGAATTTCATCGGACTAGTCCTAGTCATCGAACTGCAAAGTTATGTCTTCAATATTGTCTTAAACGAGTTGATAACAAAATCGTAAATCATAATCAATAAGACAATTGTGTGTGTGTGTGTGTGTGAGCGAGCGAGCCACAGGGGACCCAGGAACCGTGTGACAAACAAAACACAACAAACGAATAAATAACTCGTGGGGGGTATACCTAGATACGTTTTTTGTACCCATCACTATAAAAAACACGAGTATCTGTTTATTTGCTGGTTTATTTAATTATTTTATTTGTCCCTATACTTGTTGTTCGTTTGCTTGTTCATTTGTCATTTATTTGATAGTTTATTTATTTATTTGTTTGTCACACGGTCCCTGGGTCCCCTGTGAGCGAGTGAGCGAGAGAGAGAGAGAGAGAGAGAGAGAGAGAGAGAGAGAGAGAGAGAGAGAGAGGGGGGGAGATGTAGTTTATCAGTAGCATCATGTCTTCTTGATAGATATCATCAATTTGATCTCGAAGGTATCGACGTGTACGTAACCTTTTGTCACACCTCATAACTAACAAACGGACACAAAGTAGCCCCTAGTGGAAACATTTACAGGCCAAATCAGACATGTTTGAGGTACATATAGAAAATCAATTTCGATTACTTTTCATGACGCCATCGCTAATGTTCAACGTTCACGAAAACTCCGAGTGAATATATTTACTTGATCTTTGCAATGAACAAGGACAACATCAGGTAATTGGACGATCATTTAGAGCAAGAACAACTGGTTTATCCTTGACTTTCATCATGTTCATTATTACAACTAACCAGAGGCCTAATTGATATGCAAGACACATATTTCCTACGCATACCTTCTGTTCCCATGCGTTTAACATTTTTATGTAAATTAGATAGGGTCTGATTGATATGCAAAACACACAGTACCGATCCTACCAGGCCGTCTCATGTCTGGTATTATTAACGTTATGACAATGTCGTTGGATGGAGATTGGAGTATGTCGTATCCTTATCACATCAGAGGGTGTTTCACAATGACCAATAAAATAGACAAACATGTTTTCTGTTAGGCTAGGCTGATGAAACACTACTTGATAATTCAGACCTTTTCAGCATCTTCTGTTTTATCACAATACTGCAGTAAAGCATACGATTAAATGCTTGATATTTCCTGGTAATGTTCGGATATTATGTTCAACACAACAACTTGCTAAAATATGAACACATGCAAGCCAAAATTTTATTATATGTAGCAGTCAGAAAAACTGAATCGACAGTGAGAATCACGACAACTTTCATAATCTAGTGTACACTAATCCTAAAGATAATATCAATTTTGTGATGTATTGCACTGATTCGATTATAAGGCTTCTTGATACTCTGAGTAACACATCAGTACACCATAAACAGGCTATTGACTAGGAGACATCAGAATGAAGACCTGAGCCTTCTCATCCCTATACAGCGTTGATGTCTTTAGGGTCTGTTATCTGTTGATATGTGTGTCTTTTTTATGATCCTGTCATTGATAGCTGACAAAACCTTAATACATGTATTCTCACAGTAAGTGTACAAAATAGTCTTTCACACTAAAATGCATGCATAAAATTGATATTGTAAATAAATTATACGAAACCATTAAAGTTACAAAACTCTAAATCTTGTAGCCATAGTCACACAGCATGATTAAAAATCATCCATAAAATTTTTTACAATCACGAAAGGATGTCACAACTCAGCACAACACAGCGTGGCATGACTTGTCATTAAAAATATCTACTTATTACTTGACTTGTATATGTACATTCGGTGGGGGACATTGAATTACAACTGATACAATATGTAATGGTCAGTATCTGACTAGAGGACTTGTTGACATGCTGAGTAGCACACACTGACTCACATCAAAGTCTGCAGTCACTATGTCTATAAACCAAATAGACAGGTTTCATGCAGAAAACATCATTCTGTTGCTAAGCAACCAGTGCCAGTATAGCTGATAATACATACATAATCAAAACTGCCCAATTACACTAATTTCCCTACACACATAATGTTGTTTCTAAACCATCATTATTTAGCTGCCATAAGCAATATGACATCATTAATGAGTGAAATTGTGATGTTATTGTATACCATGTCATCAAAACTTAATTTCTTTCTCCATTCTGCACTCACTACCTAAATAGCCTACGAAAATACAGATTGTGGTCTCTGTTCAGTCTCATTATTTAAATCTATATGTTTGTTTCATTCAGCAGAGTAACTATCATAAACATATATGTTGCACTGTATGCTGCATAGGTAGAATAAGAAGAACAGAAGTGACACTATAGAAACATTAATATGGTCATCTGAAATAGACACAAAAACATACAGAAACATCAACAGTCATGTGAAACTGACACAAAACATACAGAAACATTAATATGGTCATCTGAAATTGACACAAAAACATACAGAAACATTAACAGTCCGTAGGTATGTACGTATGCATGCGCGCGCACACACACACACACACACACACACACACACATACATACATACATACATACATACATACATACATACATACATACATACATACATACATACATACACAGACAGACAGACAGACATTCTCCATGCCAATAGCACTACTGTAGTTCTAAAAAGTCCATGAAAATATTAAACACAAACTAATAAAACTAAAATATTACCTTATCAAAATAAAACATAACTAAATCACAGTATGGTATAATCATAAACAGAGTGATATTAACAGTAACTAGTGGCACATGAAGTACAAGTACAAAAAATAAAATCATCAAATATATAGACACAATCTTACAGAATAGAACATACTCATTACACAAGAGTGAATGTTACACAAAAGCATTTATTACAGACAAAAATTCTTTGTGTAATTTGACTCCCTTTCCTCTATTTTATCTTTCCACATGATTTGAGAAAAGCCATTCCCTCAATTAGATATGCACAGTGGGTGTATTACTCATTCTGAGACGTACTGTACATCACACGTACTTGCACTACTTATAGTTAAATCTATGTAGGGTTGTCATCCTGGTTAAATTTATACCCTCTCTCTTTCTGACATATAATTTTCAGTAAAACTATTAGCCTTAAAGCTTGCTTTTCCTATAATTTTATGAAAATATGGTCAAACATTCCATAAAAAATAATTGTTATTGTCTCATTATCACTTGGATTCACTTCAATGTACTGCTATATATCTCTAATGATATATTTCACATTTCTAAATATCCAATGAAAGTAGCAATTTGCATAGATTATCACATGGAACATGTTGGCTCTAAACACACATACAACTTTCCTCTTTAAAATGAAATGAGAATCATTGACACCATAAATCTAAACTGACATGCAATCACATTGCATTTCACACTTTAAAAACACAACTTAGTTATGTTGTTCACAACTTATTAATTATCTGTCAATTCAGGTTCATTCCGGCACATAATGGAGAGACGTCTATCCCGAGGCACATGCTGTCCTTTGAAGTAAGACTCTGAGTCTTGGAGAATCTCATGAGTATAGTCCAGTCTGACAGTATCCCTATCAATTATAACACAAAGTAGTTGTTAGACAGGTTGGCTGACAATTATACACTGACAAAACAAAGTAGTTTTTAGACAGATTGGCTGACACTGCACTGATAAAACAAGCAGTTGTTAGACAGGTTGGCTGACACTGCACTGATAAATTTACATGAATTCTACGGTGAAAGTTAAGTGAAATCTATCAATTTAAAATTGTTATATTAAACTTCCTTAGTTGATCGTAACTAGAAAACTGTCCAATTTACAATAATACACAGTAGTAGTAGTTAGTACAAATAAATGTATTCACAGTATGACCCTACTGATTGTAACATTAGCATCACTCAACTAGTACGATCCATGACACAACATACAAGTCCAAATTTTAATAAGAACTCCTCTTTTTATTTTCTTCCTCTCTTTTTTTCAAAACTTTTTCTTCCTTTCTATTCTACATGTGTTACTTAGATGATAATATGGACAATGACAGGCAATTACTGACGGCATATTTACAGTGTTGGAGATCTACCAGTACTCATACCTTCTGATCTCATGGCATAATGTTTTGGAGAGTAGAATGATTTGAGTTGCTTACAATACAGATACACAGACAGCCATTTTGCAATATCTAAAGTTGTGTTAAGGTAGAATGGACCAGGGGCAAATTTCTCTGAAAATCAGAGTTCTTGGATTCTCTCCAAACTAAGTAATGTGAAAACTTGTTCCTGGTACTTTTGAAATAATAAAGAAATTTGGGGTTTCACTGTCTGGTTTCAAGGAAATCATCAGTCTTATTTCCCCCCAGTGTTCATGCAGTATTAGGTGGCCATATTGGATTTGGCAGCCATATTGGATTTTCAAATGGCTTAATTTTGATATCATTTTGACTTCTATTTAAAAAACTTGATTTTATCTGAGAATAGGTTGGAGTTTTCTTGAGCAAAGTAAACTGCAAAAGTTTTAAAGAGTTTATTTCCAAGGCACATTCTACTTTAAAATGAAAATAACAAATTTGCTCTCATAAGCATACACCATTTCAATGGGACAGATTCAAAATATGATGAGATTGCCTTGGTTGATATTTAAGCCTCATTATTTGGTGACTGTTATGTTCAGGGAGGCTCATTACAACTATAGTACTTTATTTACATAATATTGACATATGTATGCCATGATTATGATGTCATTTTCATGATGATCTCATGTATTATTCATTAGATACTAATGTAGAGATCATATCATTACAGTGACCTATGACCCAAATCTATAAGATCATCACACATGGTGACCTTTGACCCTGTAACTTACCTCATTATGTAGAGGGACCTTGGATGAAGCAGGACATCAATTTGTATGTGTTTGTTCTTGTCATGTACAAGTCTCATTATAGATGGCGATAGAAGACTTAGACCTGTGATGGTGTTACCACAGAACTGAAAATAAAGACATATCATAATTAAACAAATTATGAATTGTATCATTTATCATCTGATTGGAATATGATGAAGTCTCTTGTCAGTAAGACTTGGATTTAAC
The DNA here is from genome assembly GCF_964340395.1 of Glandiceps talaboti. Lineage (NCBI taxonomy): Eukaryota > Metazoa > Hemichordata > Enteropneusta > Spengelidae > Glandiceps > Glandiceps talaboti. The sequence continues at coordinate 25,230,405 of NC_135554.1, read as the reverse complement.
AAGGCTCTATGTCAAACTATTTTATAGGAAAAATAAAGAAAATGTTTGAACTCCAGTCAGACTTATTTCTGACTTTAGTACACTTGTATAGTATTGATTACTGCTATCAACTTAAAGGAAAAGTCCAGTCAGACTTATTTCTGCCTCTTTCAAATATAGATTTGTGAGCAATGATGAATGTTGATACACAAATGTTAAAATCTGCATATTATAAAAATATCTGATTGTTGTTTTTCATTCACTTTAAACACTGTATCCACTTTATCTGTAATATTTCATGTGGAAAACCCCAGTATACAAATTAAAGTATTAATTATTATTATTGTATGGTAAATTTTACTTATTATTACATTTACACTATTAAAAATCTTTTCTGGGAACAAAATTTTAGGATTTATGTAAAAGCCTGGCTAGTATATTAATACATCTTTCAAATTTCATTCTGGCTAGTAATATGTTTTGAATATAGCAAGGCAGGCTTATGTGTCATTTTGACTGTGAAAACAAATGTATGAAAATGTAATCAAGGCAACTAGGGCTAGTCAACCTTGTCATTGAATTGATGATAACAGGCAGTCCTTGAAACAAAGAATGCTTTTGAATACTTACCCTTACACTATCAATGTGTGGTTTGATATAGCCATCCTTAGCTAAATCAATCACATGTACTTGAGATAGCTGTGCTACATTATCAGGAAAGGCAATGTCACGAACACGTTGTATTATCTGACTATTTCGTTGTGACCATCGAGAGAATTCAGTTTCTCTGTAGCCATGTATTGCCTACAAGAACGGCAAGAAGATATTGATAAATGTATATATAAGTCAGCAAGAGTGTCATTTAATGTATTGTGAAAAGTATTTGTTGTCATATCATTATTATTATTACTATTATCAAATTCATTTAAACCCAATGCACTATACAGAAGGATTCTATTCAATCAATTCATTAAATACCAAAAGGTAGCAATCAATTGAGATACTTTTAGCCGGTTTAAGATGAAAACGTGTATTCAGTTCAAGATATTATTACAGTTTCATTAACGGATCAGTTTTGAACGTTTTTACCAATTTTTTAATTCAACTTTTGGCAAACACAGCAAATAAAAGGAAAACTCAGTAACTCTGTAACTGCCACATCTTCAACAGAAAGTTGTACAGACAAACTGACTTAGTGATCAATGTTGATTTTTGCCATCGTAGTTAAGATCAAATGTATTTCGTCTCACTGAGGTATCAAATTGAAAATAGTGCGCCTCCTTACATCGTCCCAGTGATCATATTCATATCGCAGTCTTTTCATGTACGTGTCAATCTCTTTACTCAGCGACTGTTCTTCGTCTTCGGTAATAAAATCTAACTGTATCTTATAGCCATCTATAACGGCCTTCTTAACATCGTCGTTGCATCCATCATGAAAATAATAGAAGTCGTCGATTGCAGCTTTGCCGATCGGGTTCTCCGCCGAGTTGGTAGAAAAAAGTGCCCTTGGGGTGCTACATCTCACACGTTTAGGGCAAATTGAAGATATGCCAAGAAGTCTCTGGCTGAACCGTAATAGCAGCATCGCGGTGCATTTCACAGGATCGATATACAGGAGAAACCAAGCAAGAGAAACGTCCAATGTGTTTAGATTCCGTAAAACTTACATGGAGGCTGCCATTTTGAAAAGGCAGAATGATCGTTTTATCGTAGGTGGCGCTGTTATAGCCTCGTTTTCTATATATTTTTTATATCTTTTAAGAAGCTCGACGAATCATCGATGAATCGAGTCATTTGAATATATATTACAATATCATAAAGTAAATTATAAAATGTGATGAGCGTCACCTTCCTTATGAGAACCATGCTTCTACCCATTCCTCTAAATTCCGTACTTAGTGCAAGAGGTTATTATGTTGATTTCTGCGCATGCCCAGTTGACATAGCAACACCAATAGAACACAACAACCACAGAACTGATCGTGGCACAGTTCTGTGATCAGTAAACACATTATCCACTGTAGTTAAGCACCTTTCGGCCGAATAGAAGGTAAGATCTAAGATTTTGTACCAATGATAATATATTTCAAAGGTTTGTGAATACTTGATGGTAAAAATCTACCTCAAATATCGCAGTAAAGTACATGATCTTGTATAAGTTGTAAGTTGTATGGCTTCTTATCGGCGCCTTGGTTTGATATGGTCACTTTAATTGATCGATATGGCGCACCAGCTTGCCAACATTTCTGTATATTAGTCGCAGTAAGGCAAAACTTCCATTAGAAAATATTTTGACGTCAAGTAATATTTATCAAGATCTATGAAGTGCATTATAGACTGAAATAATGACATTCATGACGTTGATAATCTGACCCCGCTACTACTAGCTTGTATCACTGATTAATCAAAACAGATACACTAGTCACTAGGATAATTAGATTATCTGAACTTTCTTGTTTTACATAACGTGACAGTACAAACTAGCTAGTGTTATTATTAAGATGTAATGGATTCTCCCAAAATTCTACAATTCAAGAATTTTGCAACTTGTTTTTTTTGTTGATCATCATAATAATATAAATGTAGAGACTAGAGTAAAATTGTGATATGATATGGTCATGTATTTATACCATTTCATTTAATATTATGTAATTACCTTTGCTCTTTCCACAGATAGTAGTCTCAGTTGGCTAGCCATAAACAGCAGCCAAGATGTCGATTGCAGTGGCACAAGCACGCCATGTGTTTGGTCTGAAAGGGGAGGTAGTTGGCAACATATGCTACCAAGATGAACAGACAATTGTATACCCTGTGGGATCCAACATCATCCTTTATAACATTGATCAAAAGTCACAAAAATTCATTCCAGGCTCAGATAAGAGCTTAGGCACAACAGCAATGTGTGTGAGTCCAAACCGTAGATATGCCGCCATTGCTGAGAAAGGGGCAGAGAAAGCCACTATAACCATCTATGATCTTCACTCATTGAGGAAGAGGAAAGTGTTGAGTTCCAGTGAGGTCCAGTCTACAGAGTTTGTCAGCTTAGCTTTCAGTCCAGATTCCAAATACTTGATTGCTCAAGGTGGCCGTCCTGACTGGACTCTTCTCTACTGGACTTGGGAAAAGTCAAAGGTCATGGCAGTCACCAAAACAACAAACCAACAAAATAATGATGTCTATCAGGTGAGTAATAACAAACAAACAAAATATTGACAGAAATGTATACATTCAGCACACACATCATTAATATTTCTTTCAATTTCTGGTTTATTTTACTTGAGATTACTTTCATTGGCATGTTACTAATGCAACTAAAATATATTCACAGCATAATATCTGAATCAACATTAACCATCTTCAATCTTGTCTTATAACTGAACTGAATTTATAGTGAACCCACAGATGCTGAATTAACTATTATATGATATATATGTCATGTTTGAAAATAAAGACATAGATTCAATTTAATCAACTTATCTCATCAGTTATAAAATGACAATTCACAGACATAAAGTAAAGCGTGTGAAGTCGTATTTGTTGCCGTATATATTTAACAAGCTCTTATATATTCATTTCTCTACAGATATCTTTCAATCCTCAAGACAACACACAATTATGTGTTGTAGGCAATGGTATATTCAAACTGTTCCGCTACAGTGAAGGCAACCTCAAACAGTTTGCCTTCCAGAAGATGGAACCACAGAATTACTTGTCACATGCCTGGGTGTCAGATGAGAGGGTGATAGTTGGTACGGATACTGGTCGTTTACTATTATTTGAGACTGGTGAATTGAAGAGTGAATTGTCTATTCAGTTCTCTTCTCATAAATCAGAGGATAAGTAAGTCAATTTTTATGAAATTTTAAGTGAAATTATGGATTATCTGATGTATGATATATGAGACCACTGTATGTAGCAACACTGAGTTCATAAGTCTGAACGATCAAGTCGTTGGTTCACTTAAGTAACCACTCGCTACCCCACTATAGGAAGTTATTACATTAAGTGGAAAGAACGACTAGATCTTTTAGGCTATGAGTTCATTGAGCTGGTAATCTGACATTTATTACACAGTGTTATTAGCATTTCAGACATAACAGATCACTTATTATGTTGAAGGAAACTATATGATGACTTGTGATGCTATAATTATGTTGGTAAAGCACAAGTTTGAAAGGCCCAGCCATTGCTTAGAGAGTGTATTATGTAAGCGAAAGGAATGCCTGGATCTTTCAGACTAGAAAACCAGAGTACATTTCAGGGTAACATCAGATTATGAGTATAGTGGTCTGAGATGTAGCTTTAACTGATTTGAAATGATGACACAACCATAGACAAAAAGGTAGAAAAGTAGTCTATCACTTGAGATGTCTTTGAACCATTACTTCAGAGATGAATTATTACTTTTTAACTTGAACTGACCATATGGTATGTGTCATTTGCAGAGAAAGAATGGGTAGCATCTCTGAAGAAGAACCCCCTCCACCTACTGGTCCACCCAAAGTGACAGCAGTTGTGGCATATTCCAAGGGATTTGCATGCTCAGGTGGCAGTGGTACTGTTCATCTTTATGAAAAAACTGATGACAAAGAGTCCTACAAGAAGACTAGGGAGATCAAGGTAAGGTTATTTAGTTGTAAGAAAACAAGACTGGTGTATTATTATGGTAAATTGTAAATTGTATACAAAAGTGTTATTTTTACCGATTCATTGATAAATTTAGTATATTAAGTAGTGTGTCACACACAGTGATCAGAACTTATAAATGTTTGTATAAAGTATATCTGTCATTGAGATTGGCATTGCATACTGTAATTTGTTAGTTTTGCAATATGTACATTGTGTTTATTGAAATATTTCATATTACCCACAGGTTCCTCAGGATCCTTCAACCAGTGCAGACCCTAGTAAAACTGAAAACCATGAAGTCAATTGGTTAACTGTAAGTCCATCCGAAGAAACATTGGTAGCTAGTACCAAGACCAACCAGTTATACTGCATGGGTTTATCTAGTGCTGATATAGGAAAGGTAAGATTAATAGTTTAAGATTCTTAGTATTTACAGGCTGTATAATGGAGTCATTCTGCTATAACAATACTCCATGTATACCCTGCATTACAACCATTATTATTTGTCTTTCCTGTAAAAAGAATCAAAGTGTAAGTTTGATGGCATATTATAACAAATATTTGTACTGACCACACATTTGTAGGTAATTTTGTGATATTGATATTCTGTGTTTGTTTGTTTGTGCAGGGAGATCAGGCAACATTTGAAGTGTTGGCCCAACCATTCCATTATGGTTCTATTACTGGTTTAGATGTGTGTATCAGAAAACCTTTGATTGCCACCTGTTCTGTCGATAGATCCATTCGTATATGGAACTATGAAACCAAGTAAGTAGATCTGCAATCGTAAAACTAGTCATGGAGTTACTATGCTGAGTTATATTATGAAATATGAAGTACTTTTAGCAGAGTATGGTAAATTATGTTATCAGAAACAAATTGCCATTGATGTCACTTTAACTTATAAATAAATGTTAAACTTTACATAGTAGAATGTAAGATACGCCATGTTGTTCAGCCCCATCAGACCTAGCATGGCACTACATGATATATTTTACAGACTACTTTCAATACAGCAGTCTACATAGTGATGACAAAGAAATTAAGCTATAATTCAAACATCTGTTTATGTGTTTTGAAATATACAATAGGACATGCTAATATATTCTCTTCTAAATCATATCATGTGTGACTTTCTTACAGTTCTCTTGAGTTATACAAAGAATTCCAGGAGGAAGCCTACAGTATTGCATTGCATCCATCTGGTCTCTACATCCTTGTTGGTTTCAGTGACAAACTCCGTCTAATGAATCTACTTATTGACGATATCCGTATATTTAAAGAATTCACCATCAGAGGTTGTCGTGAGGTGAGATTACAACTTTTAAAGTTATTTATGTAATATCGTTTACAGTGAAATTGACAATCTACAGATTTTACACTCTTTGCCGCTGAAATTCTGCTTAAAATCATGTACAACAATTTAAATAGAATAATAGAAGGAAGAATGATGTCAATTTTATTAATTTTCATAAAGTGTCATTGAACTTTTGCTTTAATATACTCATCTATGTTGGAAATAAACTTTCAAGAATCACAATATATATTTAAAGTCATAATTTTATTTTTACCACACAGTGTTCATTCAGCAATGGAGGTCATTTATTTGCTGCTGTCCATGGCAACGTTATTCAGATCTATTCATCCACCACCTTTGAAAACATCAACAACTTGAAGGGTCACAATGGTAAAGTACGCTCTGTAGTATGGAGTTCTGATGACAGTAAAATTGTATCATGTGGTATGGATGGTGCAGTCTATGAATGGAATGCATTCACTGGTAAGAGAGAAGGTGAAAGTGTCCTCAAGTCCTGCAGCTATACTAGTGTTGCAATCACACCAGATGGCAAGACCACCTTTGCTGTTGGCACTGACTGCACTCTCAAGGAGATCTCAGACTCACAGATATTACGTGATGTGGAAGCCAATAATATGACTTTGACTCAAGTGTCAATGTCACACAGTGGTAGGATGTTATTTGCCGGTACAAGCAGTGGTGCACTCCGTTCCATGAAATTTCCACTTACACTACCTGGAGAATGGTCAGAGTATATGGGGCATGCTGGAGCTATAACTAAGGTATGTCAGTTTGTGGGATTAGCAATTCAAATTTGTAAGGTTTCATCTTTGAGTTAATCCTTGCATGGCAACAAATAAAGGTAGAGACTTAAAGTAAAGTTTTTAAAAAGTTGTTTGGAATTTTCTACATAGTCTTCATTTTTATAATATGATGATGTGCTGCTGATAGAAAGTAGATGATTTATTGATATGAAAGCACAGAGTCTTGTTGATACAAACTATAAACCTTTTAAGAGTAACTCTTGTTTTCTGTTAGATGTTTAAAATAGAGCAAATATGAATTTCATATATAGTGAAAATGTGTCATAAAGATATCATAAATAATTCTGTTTTCTGTGAATCTCATACAATTTTTGAAATATTGTCTTCTTGTAGATGCGAATCACCTATGATGACCAATACTTACTGACTGTATCAGAAGATGCTATGTTGATGATATGGAAGATAACTGACAAAGAAGGCCGTGGTCTGAAACGAGACAAGGAGATCGGTTATGCTGAAGAGATTCTCATTACCAAATCTGATCTGGAGGAGAAGGTAAATATTGACATCACAAATAATCTAGCATTTTTGATTAATAGCATAGTACTAGTATGGTGAGGATATAGTTTAAATTAGTTATTATTTTGTATATCAAATCTTACAGTTGTGACAGTCAGTATGATATAGATGATAATTACCACTGTCAAATCTATACATTCCAAATAATTAGAAATATTGTGTTCTGTAGAAATTGTGTATAAATAAAGCTGGAAAAGATTTGAACGCTAGAAATGTTATGTGTAAATTTATTTTAATGAGCCATGAATTTTCAGTTTCCTTGTATTACATGAGATGTAATTTGTATCAGTCTTTGTTACTTGTAATCATTTCAACTTCTTTTGAAATGATCAGCCACCATTTTTTGTACAGTTTGTAAACTTCATCTCTACTTTGTACATTTGACAGAATTCCATGATGGGAGAGTTGAAGACACGTGTTGATGAGTTAAAGATGGAGAATGAATACCAACTTAGGTTGAAAGACATGAACTACAATGAAAAGATCAAAGAACTGACTGAGAAGTTCATCCAAGAAATGGAGTCTCTTAAGACGAAGAATCAAGTCTTGAAGACTGACAAAGACAAAGAAGAAGCTAAACATGAAGAAGAATTGGCTGAGAGTTTGGAGAAACATGCCAAAGAACTGCAAGATTTGGGTAAGTGTCTGTCAGTCATTGTTGTAAGTGTCTGTCAGTCATTGTTGTAAGTGTCTGTCAGTCATTGTTGTAAGTGTCTGTCAGTCATTGTGGTAAGTGTCTGTCAGTCATTGTGGTAAGTGTCTGTCAGTCATTGTTGTAAGTGTCTGTCAGTCATTGTGGTAAGTGTCTGTCAGTCATTGTGGTAAGTGTCTGTCAGTCATTGTTGTAAGTGTCTGTCAGTCATTGTTGTAAGTGTCTGTCAGTCATTGTGGTAAGTGTTTGTCAGTCATTGTAGGTGTGGGCATAGATATAACCCTCTTACTTTTACTGCAGTTTGCTGTCAAAATACAAATAGTAAATAGAAAGAAGTAGAATTGTATTGGTTTATAAAGTGTTGATGCAGAAGTATTTTTGTTCATGTTGAAAGTTCTTGTGACAGAAAAATAGAGTGTGAAACTCTGTACTTTGTGCATTGATATTTCCTAGAAAATGTATAAACATTACTGCATGTCTTAATTATTATGTACACTTGAATTTACAGAGTCGGCCAACAATCAGAAGTTAATGTTGGAATATGAAAAATACCAAGAACTGCAAGCCAAGAGTCAAAAGATGCAGGAAGATTATGAAAGACAGCTGCAAGAAATGGAAGAATCCAAAGAACAAGCTTTGGAGGAACTGACTGAATATTATGAAGCTAAATTACAAGAAAAGATCACTCAGTTAGATCAGGTATGGAACTAAAAAACAAACAGGAATAAATGTCTGTGTTGAAACAGAAATGAAAATGTGAAGATATTCTTATGGTAGGTTTTATGCTGTAACAGAATATGGTGAAAAGGTTATCAAGAAATAATCAAGAGGTTTGCGTGATCACACTGTGTAATTTCAATTGGTTTTGGTATATAGCAGCATTGAAATTCAACCTGGTTGGATGTTTACAATTATTTTTGTACTCATTTATGTATACACAGATAACAAGACACATTCATGATACTGGTGGAATGTCAATAAACACAAAACTGAAGTGTTTCTCCATACACACAGACTTGTTGTTCAGCAGTCTGTGCAATACTGATCATAGATAGCATTTTTCTACAGTTTCCCCATCATTACTATCAGTCTCAAGTTGTTAGCTACACAGTTTATGGAAAGAAACTTTATACGAAACTTTTTCAACATTTTCAGTAATTGGAACTTTATGTTTCCTTCCTAGGCCAATGATGAGTCTAGACAACAGAGTCGTGAATATGATGAAACTAAGAAACAGATTGAAGAAGATGCAGACAGAGAAATCTTGGACATCAAGAACAAATATGAAAGGAAACTAAGAGATGAAAAGGAAGCCAATCTCAGATTGAAAGGAGAAACTGGTATTATGAGGAAAAAGGTAGGTTTTGTCAGACAAATGAAAACTTGGATTTCCTCTTGCATTTGTGAAAAACTGCCTTTTGTGTACATGTGTGATCGGTATCATGGTATATGAGTGGAAAGGTTGTAATTCTTTGGTTTCAATCTAAGGTTTACTTTTTATGCACTTTCTTTTAAGTCCACAGCCCATTGCAACTATGTTAGCCTTATTACATCTATTGATATAAAATGAAGAGTTAAACTGAGAACTATACACTATCAAGACACTGGGCCATAATTTTCTTTTTGTTACATCACTTCTTTTGGCACAATCACAGTATTAAAATAAAATTGAATTTGTTTATTTTACTTGCCACAGTTTACCAGTCTGCAGAAAGAGATCGAAGACCACAAAGAAGATATCAAGAAACTTCAAAATGAACAACAGAAGCTGCAAGGTATCATCAAGTCCTTGGAGAAAGACATCTATGGTCTCAAGAAAGAAATCCAAGAAAGAGATGAGACCATTCAAGATAAGGTAAAGCATGCGTTTGTAATTATAGATTCTTGATGGAGATGGAGAGAGATAAAGGGGTGAAAGTAAAACAACTAACAAGTAGGAAATGCAAATCATTTTATTTAATGTAGAACATTTCTCTATTTTGTTATATAATATATGTGTGAACAAAGTTGTAAGCTTGGGCATTGGAGTTCTCCAGTGTCTAGGGCTTGGGGTAGTTTTAATAACAACAATCGTGATTAGGATATGGAAACTGCTGAACGTTAAATTCATTGGAATTATTGAGTACAATAATGAACATCTGTGTGTAAGAAAGGAGAATCTTGTAAACTATTTAATTTTAGGGGTAAAGTGTAATTTGATGTACCGGTACTAAGTGCAGGAGACAGCTGTTACTGAAAGTTACAAATGTATTGGTTTTCAATGTACAGGAGAAACGTATCTACGATCTCAAGAAGAAGAACCAAGAGCTGGAGAAATTCAAGTTTGTCTTGGACTACAAGATCAAGGAATTGAAGAAACAGATTGAACCCAGAGAAAATGACATCAAGGCTATGAAAGAACAGATACAGGAGGTATGTTGTACATTGTCTGTTTTAGTGTCTGTGTTATGGAATGAATTCAAGTGTAGAGTTTGATCATGTGTCAAACTCAAACTATTTCACCTACACAGTATTTGGTTGTTTATCATTGGCAGGGAAATTTTTGACATCCAAAGACTGTATTTCAGTATGATAGAAGGGACATAGCTTACTAAAATTACACTACCAAGTTTGGACCTGTGTTAGGTGTCTTCTACCACTCAGCAACGTGTCAGTTGTGTGTCTCTGTACACAATATCATTACAAACTCAATACTTTACAATCCAAATTAAAAGTGACTTCTCTATTTTGTTTCCAGATGGAAAGTGAATTGGAGAGATTCCACAAACAGAATACTCAGTTAGAATTAAACATCACAGAACTGAGACAGAAACTGAAGGCAACAGAGAAGGAAATGCATCTGGAAAGACAGAAGGTAAGAATAGATACATGTATAATTATAGTCAACATAACTATTGATTCTATGAAAACAAACTGCAATCACAATATTGTAAAATGTCAAAATATTCCTATCCAATCTGCAGTGTATGTAATGCTTGTATCACACAGTCAGTGCATATATACTAAACCATATTTTCATTCAGTTATGTTCAATTCTAATGCTTGGTCTTTGACATCCAAGGTTCCATTTTGAATTTTGAAAATGTAATGTTTTAATTTCTTTTGTAGGTGCGTGACTCTGAAGCCATGCTGAGACGATTCAAGACTGATCTCCATAACTGCATAGGTTACATACAAGATCCCAAGAAGTTGAAAGAAAGCATAAAACAATTGTACACCAAGCATGTACAAGATGATACAGTAAGTATTAGTGTGACATTTTCACACACCAGTCCAAGTACACTGTAATAAGTGATATGGTCAGATATGGGTGCGACTTTTCAATGAATTCAAACTACCTCATAAACAGCATCTTAAAAGACAAAAACAAAATTTTCAGGATGATATGAGTTCCACAACATTGCAATATGTATTTCATAGAAAATACAGTTCTGCTACATTTTAAACTTGGCTTCATGTTCTAAAATAAACTTGTTGATAGTTGCGATTTCTTCAGTTTACAATATTGTATCTGGTTGAAGTCAATAACCTACCTGCAAGATAGCAGTATTCCATGACTGTGCAACCATGTTACTTATCTGTGGTGCTACACAGCAGCTGTTTAATCAAACGTTCACCCTCCTGTTCATTTACATGTAAACTAATGGAATGTATTGTCATTATTTGCAGCCTGAGTCAGCTAGTGTGGATGCAGATATCCAGAGGGAGTACAGCCGTCAACGTAAACATTTGGAACAAAGTGTTTCTTCACTACGAAAGAAACTCGCCAAAGATACTGAGATTCACAGAGCTGATAATGTTAGAATTATGCAGGTATGTTGGTCACCAGTTATTTACCATGAATTCAAGCACAACTATTCAGTCGGAGATTGAAAATTGGATTGGAACAAGTCAAGGAAATTATTAAGATTAGATTATCCTATTTCAAGTACACAAGGGAACGAATGTTGAAAAGTAACAACAGAGTAACTGTATTAGTAGAAATAATACACATCAACCTGTAAATGTCTCTGTCTTAGAGAACATAAGATTTAACTAAGATTTCTTAACTTTTTCAGGAAAATGTGTCTTTGATCAAAGAAATAAATGATCTGAGACGAGAACTGAAGATAGCTAGAACTCAAGTGCATGATCTTGAAGCTGCGTTGGGTATCAGTCGTAAGAACAAGAACCAGCCACTACCTGATGCTACTACAAGTGCTATAGCAGCAAGCAGTGCCCAGTCAAGTAGAGACCAAGATCCCAGCCTGGAAAATACAAAGATTATTGATATGCAGAAGACAGAAATTAAGAGACTCCGAGCTCAGATGTACGAATTGGAAAGTATGATTCAACAAAGACCGCCCTCTGGTGGCAAACTTCCACCTATGGTGACTGTTTAGTCATGAACTTGGCATAATAAGATAAACCACTACAGTGGTAGTATTGCCAATATGTACAGACTTTTTAAAAACATTGCTTTGAAGTATTGCAGTATTGTGATGACAAAACCATGGATATCATGCAATATAAATATATGTATAGAATCAATAACTGATCGCAGCATAAAATAGAAACTGTACATGGAATGCCATCAAATCTACTCAATAGAATTTTTTTTAATTGTTTATAGATTGGACAAGAGAGGTAGAGAATTAATCTGTGTTATATTTTGATTGATCGACATAAACATTTGTACATATCTCCCTATTAAACACACTGCATTGTGTTTTGTAAAATCATGTTTGTGTATAATATCTTTGATACAAATAAACATACATCAAAAACTCATATACTGATTTGATGTTTTATTTCAAATATCAGGGTAAAAAACATGACCAGTTTGCTTGCATTACATCTATATTGCATATTGTACATATATTGGTGCCACACTAAAAAGTTTTGTAGCATGCATCTCACCATTCTGGACTCTCTACTGTTGTCATAGTAACATAAGATATGTCTATTCACCATTCTTAACGTAACTGTCTTTCATTTCATAAATGACTACAGTGTTTGGGGGTTGTGGTTCTGTGTGATTCGATTACTTGTACTCAAAAGTCATAACTTGAAAAGATGGCGCTGTGCTGCCAAAGATGTCTTTATGCCCTTGAATATCATAATAGTACAGGGCTTTTGGCTGTACAGATATAGATATTCATGGGCATAATATGAAAAATAAAAAAGACTTCGAAGTTCAAACAACATTTTTCTAAAAAACTCCATGCAAGCAAGGTGTGAGATTCAGTGATCAGAAATGCTATGGTCCAAAAATACCCCTGATACATTTGCCCAATAGTACTAGTGCATGTATACTCTGAAACACCCATGCAAAAGTTACTAATGATTGTCAAAGTATGGATGGATGCTTCATTTGAAAACGATGAGTCTCAAAAATCATAACATTTATTAGAACAATAATATACAGCCATACATACAAACATACAAATTAATTATTTTTGATCAAATCATAGAAAAAAAATTGAAGGGGATTCATACCTCTCCTTCGAAGTACTTGGCACGAAACGAAAATCTAAAATTACATATTCTCTTGCATGTTTTCCTTTATGATAAAGGCTGCCCTCAACGTCTGAAAAACTGCCAGTCACCTTGACGACTACACTTTGGATAGTTCACGAATGAAATACGGGAACATTCTTATATATGTCTTTCAGATCAAGTCTTTTGAAGCATAGACCCTCCACCTCTGGGTGGAGGGTCTATGTTTGAAGTAATTGGAGGCATCATAATTTTTAGGGGAAATATCATATGACTTGAGATTACTAGTATGTCCATATCTGAACAGTAGACAGAGATTTGTCTTTTGAGAGCTCCTTTGTGGTCACTTGACAAGTTCATTTTTGTGAGTAATAGAAATCTATCAATCTAGAATAAGAGTTTATTTCATTTTAAGATTTCCCCAATAATTTTCACCATCATTACCCAAAATCATTCAATTCATTCTAAATCATTGCAAAAAAATGGAAACTACACAAAAATACCATGATATCCATTTATCACTAGTTTCATCATCAAGGGTGGTAAAAATGAAGGGTACATGATTTTGTCTTGTCTTACCAACGTAACCCATTACATTTACAATAATCTGTAGCTCTTAACAGATTTTCTCTGCTATAGCCATCTAAAATCAAAACAAATCTGACTAAATGTTAAAAGGTAAAGTTTTACCCCAGCTGAATACAGTAAGACCTCTTATTGACAGAATGGTAGTTTATTGCAGTAAAAATGTCTTAGTAATGTTAATCAGTAAGTTGAATTGAATTGAATTGCATTGAAAGAAATTGAACCTGACTTTCACAATGTTAGCATTCTACAACAGCAATGGTAAGATACACTTGCGTTCTCTTGGATAGTTACTAAACTCTCTCTTGTAATTCCTGTGTTTACCTTTAGCCCAGACAGCCATCTGATAGAATCCAGCTAGGGTGAATAAAGCGGCTGTAAGAAATACAGATGGAGATGTTACAATTACACATCACATCTCATTGGCTAGTTACACCTGTTACAATTATACCAGAATGCAAATTCAGATCGACTAGCCAATCAAGTTGTAATCTGATAAAGTATTGCATCACTGTTCACATGTCCTGTTACAATTATACAAGAATCCAAATTAAGATCTAAAGACCAAGTTGTAACCTGATATTTCAGACGTCAGCTCTACCGGATTCTGTGACATGATTTGATGTACACAGCACTAATCACCACCAATGCTATACTATTGGACACTGCTCTATGTTGTTTTTCACAAAAATTTACACAGTAGCCATTTTTTGTTTCTCCTGATTCACAGCCAATTTCTGCATGTCTTGTACACATTACAGTAAGAAATCAGTTTTAAGTGGACCTACTCATCTGGTACACAGTGTCATGATAGTACAACCCTTAACACTAAAGTAAAGCATTTTCTATATGTACCAAGATCATTTATAACATCCATATCAAGTGTAAAAGTATACTGTAAAGTGTTTCATAAAGAAAGATCACATGCTGGGCTTGTAAATAAACTAATTGAAACAGTACACTTTCACACAATGTGAATGCTATAAATGAGTGTAACATGTAGAGAAAGTGCTCTAATTTAGTGTTACTCATTGTAAAACACACCCAGGCACCAATTTCATATGTGCAATTGGTCTAACAGAGGGTCTACTCACCTGGTACACACTGTGTCATGATAGTAAAACACACCCAGGCACCAGTTTCATATGTGCAATTGGTCTAACAGAGGGTCTACTCACCTGGTACACACTGTGTCATGATAGTAAAACACACCCAGGCACCAGTTTCATATGTGCAATTGGTCTATCAGAGGGTCTACTCACCTGGTACACACTGTGTCATGATAGTAAAACACACCCAGGCACCAGTTTCATAGGTGTAATTGGGACAGCTGACAAAGTTAAACATCATTGTCATTGGGTTGCCTGTAGGAAAAGGAATTTTTCTCTCTCTGGTACCTTCAGGACGTAGATTTCTTAGTGCAACATGAACAGCAAAATTACCATATTCATTTATCTGTAGAGAGACCAGATAAACCTGCAATCAGTCGTATATTCTATCTTTCATCAAGTGGCTAGATAAACCTGATTTGTTTTGAACTGACCACTTTTGTACAATGAATGAATGAATGAATAATCACACATAATGTATATCCCATTCACACCAACATGGTTTGATATCCCATTATTTCCATATTTACTTTTTTATCATCCACTTCTACTACAGAATTTTGGACATTGTTTTCTAACCTCAGACTGTCTATTGTTATTGACTTATAAGTACAATTTGATCTCTACTATGACAATGAGTAAAAGGAGGCAAAATAAAATACATCATGGTAGAACATTACAGATACCTGGCAAGTATAGATAACAGAGGTGAACCTTCATAGAAAACACAATATACATGTCTATGTAACTTCTATATTGTTCATGTACACTCTACTATCTATCATGATTATACCAACTATACATACATAGCTACTATGGCTCACACTTGCTACAGTATATTTTATGGTGAGCCTAGAGTAACCATCTCATGACTAAATATCCATTGCACTGTTGTTATGGTATAGATATCAATAGATAAAAATGCTGTAAAGTTTTCTTTGTGTTACCAACTTGAAGGATAAATTATAACTAGTCTGTAAGGTATGCTATGACGGGGCGCCCTCACACATCGGCCAGTGAAGGTGGAAGGACACAACATATCTTACAGTCTAGTTTTTCATGAGACTTTATCAACACCTACCAGAAAGCCAAATAGACCACCATATACTTGGATATCTCCTAGAGCTGAAACAGAAAAATGGAGACTTTTATTGGTATGATGCTTGTAATAGTTATCAAGATTTAGGTACAGGGAAACACGGATATATGACAAGCAGTTTTCATAGTCTTACAGACAGTGTGCAAACTTGGTCACAAATGGACTATTACAAGTAGCTTGTAAAAGCTGCACCCTTATAGTAAATTATTGGTCATATATATTGTATAGTAGTATCTCAGACCACTTAGTGGTCTGAAGTAGTATACACTGTTTTTGTTAAGGGCAGTAAGTAGGTAAAATCTAACTGCGTGCCTCAATCATTTTACTAGGGTTCCCCACCAAAATTATGGTATGATATATGGGAAACTATGCCAGTTTTACCAGATTCACCTCTTTCTGTTACCAGGGTTCCCACACCTTAGCAAAAACTCTGAGTGTACGACATATATTCATGTGTATTGGCAATCAATGTATCCATATTGAATATCAAAACAAATATACCTTTTTAAGCTCGAAAAATTATAATAAATCATAAGATGGCATTGCATTATGCATTTCTGCTAGCGCTTTATCTGATGATGAGCAGACACTGAATTAATAATAATGATAATAATGTTGGTTTCTTATATAGCGCTTTCCCACTCCGTGCTCAAAGCGCTTTACAATTATTACCCCTGGTTCGGATCAGAACTGTAAAAATGTAACCACAGTCAACTTCAGTTCCTGGTGATCAGAATACCGATTGTTAAATTGTGTTTGTCTTAATGTAGCACTGTTACGAACCTCTGATATTATGGACATAAACACCAAAGGTTTCAAGACAGTGCAAAGACTTCTTGATATTATTAGCTTCACAACTAGGTCATTTACAAATAATTATATTTACTAGTTGATTGGCAAATATTGTACATTTGTAGACTTATTATATCATCAATAGAGTTTTAGGTTATGTCACTCAAAGTACATGTACTGTTAGTCTATCTGCTAGACCGGATGTTCTTCCGATACAATACGACACACGACCGAACATCGCTATCGAGGATGGAACATCCAAGGTCTAGCAAATGTCATCAGGATATAAATAACTGCCAATCAGAGAACCGTATTAGCGACAAGAACAAACAGCGGACACTGGCTAATTTTTCATGCATATTCATCTTAAGGAGGGGCTTGTAAAAATAGCCTCCAATGCGTTTACTAAAATGTGTGAATGACAACGTCTACACACTCATCAAACACAATTACCATAACGGCACAACGGCCCTTTAGTCTTCCTCAACTCCCCGGGAGCATACAATCCATTGCAGCCATTCAAGCGCATAGGATTAAAGCCTTCTTCACATTGCAACCTACATCCTACCAGGTCCCCAGTTATACAGCTGGGTTGACTGAGGCACAGTCGTGGTTCATATCTTGCCCAAGGACTTTAGCCACTCAGAAACAAACAGCAGGCAGCGACGAGGCGACGGGGCTCGAACCTGCAACCTGTAGATTCCAAGCCGGTCACGCTAACCATTCACCCATCATGAAGAAATGACCTTAATTTTGCTTATTAGAGAGTGATTTCTTCATCGACTTGACATATGTCATGCATGATTATGACGAAACAAAATGGTTGAAATTCTTTCACTCAGTACATGTGTATGTATTTTACACAAGGTTCCTTCCTTTACAAGGATATATACAGCCATGTGATGAGATGCAGAATGAGGGGAGATTGCTAGACTTTACTAGTGAGAAGGGTGTTTGATGTAATATTTCTTACCTGGGATGGTGTACAAGGGATGGTTGATGTAGTATGCCACAAAAGCAGCAAAACCCCAGTAATAACTGCAATTCTAGTAGAAGGAAATAACACACATGGTCTTAATTATGCTTCATATATCAATAAAAACTTCTCTTTTTTGGATCATGATCACTCTCCTTTGATTGGTCAGATTTTGATAATTATTATTTTTAATGTTTTTTTTATTATTAATATTTTTTTTTCAATCCTGCAGTGAGATCCTATATTTTGTAGTAATTTGAAAGTACAGATGATATACTATACGTCAATAATACATGATAGATAATATTTAAAAAACTGAATCAGCCACTGTGTATTATGGAGACTCTACCATCACGAAAAATCTGTGAGTTCATATATTTTGTGATAAGACAGACTAAAAGAAAAACATAGATTTCAACAATATGGGATAGATTATATTAATTTTATAAATAAGAATATAAAAGTCATCACTTGTGTTTTAACTTGTATTACTTTTACAATTTTAATCTTTGTTGATGTTAATACTGAAAGCTTGTTCTATTGAGTGCTTGTTCTATTTGAGAACACATAATTGGGTTGACAGGAACCACTGTACATCATTCTATATCTTACATAGACTGCCTCCTACCTACCTTATAAAGGTTTCTCATCGGCATGGTTGCATGGGAGAAACGGTGAACAAACTGAGTTTCCATAACACGCTTGAAGTAGTGAAGAGTCCAACAGGCTGCGGCAAAACTGAAATACAATGGCAAGAAAATATTATACACATGAAAAGTTTTGACAGAAAAGTCAACACCCAGCACAGGCCTAGTGAACAACACTGCACACAAAAATGCTTTCTGCTGGCTTGTTTTTTTTGTATGTATGCAATGAATGGCTGATATTGTTGTTGCTGTGTATTACATTGTACATACTGAGTCAGAAAGTTTTCAGTTTCTGGACTATTAAGAGAGAGGGGAGGGGATAATTCTGATTATAAAATGTAACCACAGTCAACTTCAGTTCCTGGTGATCAGAATACTGATAGTTAAATTGTGTTTTGAGTTAATGTAGCACTGTTACGAACCTCTGATATTATGGACATAAACACCAAAGGTTTCAAGACAGTGCAAAGACTTCTGGACATTATTAACTTCACAACTATGTCATTTACAAATTATTATAATTACTAGTTGATTGGCAATCGACACAACTGGCTAAGTGAGAACCCTTATATGTCATTTTAACAGTTTTGCCTTTACTCATTTGCATGAACAACTTTTGGTTCATGACTTCTGATTCCAGATTCAAAGCCACAGATAGCATCTACACTAAGAAGTAGTAGGACTGCAAATCAAAGTCTCTTTCACTACAGCTTAGTACATGGCAGTAAAGTAACTTGATGCACCATCTTGAAATGAGATTTCACTGACTGGAAAAGGTCGTTGAACTCTACATTAACCTGCACTTCAACAACAACAAGTGCTCCATCTACATCCACAATATTATTATCTCTGATACAAAAAATGTTGAGAATGACTAAATGCTCTGTGTTAATTGACATGAATGAACTCACTTGACAACTTGTGCTCTGGGATAATTAGCTGCAGTAGCTCCATAAATGATGGCTGGTCTTGCATAGAATATCAAGTAAACAACTAATGGTCCAGTATATTCTGCTAAGAATACCTGTAATATTACATAAAAATGAATATAAAAATGAATACACACTTACATACATTCTTCCATGAAATCTGAGGTCCTAACTAAATTGGCCAATCTTTGTTTACATTCTTACATGAAATCTGAGGTCCCAACTAAATTGGCTAATCTTCATTTACATACTTACATTCTTCCATGAAATCTGAGGTCCCAAATCTTTGAAGTACAGCGAGTCACCATCTTTCAAATTTAATGATTTCAATGTTACATCATCTCCAAGTGTTCTACCCTCTGCAATGGTAAAGAAAAATGGTATCAGGGGAACTGAAATTTGTCAATTCTACCTTTGATATAATGAGAAGCTATTCACTGTTTTAACTTTTACTAGGGTAATGGTGGCTAGGGATTTCAAGAAATGCTTTTGAATCTTCATTTTCTATGACATCCTCATTTATATCCTGTAAACCCACTTTTACAGTAGTTGTAGTGTTTTCTTTGTTGTAATGGTTTTATACTTTATCTTGCCTGCCTGTCTGTCTGTCTGTCTGCTTGCCTATCTGTCCCTGTCTGTCTGCCTATCTGTCCCTGTCTGTCTGTCTGTCTGTCTGTCTGTCTGACTGTGTCTAGGTCTGTCTGTCTGTCTGTCTGTCTATAAGATGGATAATGAAGTCTAAATAACATTTTGTAATTGACTTACTTGGATCACTTTTATAGGACTGTCTGTCTGGGTACTGGTTACTATCTGAAATATATGAATGGATATTACAATACAAACAATATGTACAGAGGACCTTGATATGTTGTGGGTTGCGGTGTCCATTGGAACAACTGTGACTTATTGAGGGTTGCGAGTTAGTGAGGTGATAATCATATATTCAGAATCACACAAAAGAAAATGAAATAGAACAAAAACCACAAATTCATAACAGAAGTTTGTACTTTTTTGTAGAAGTATCATGTATTGACTATGACAATGAACTATCTCAACGTTTCAATGTTCCTCACCTACCCATGTTACTCTAATTCTCAAATTGAGTTGATGAAAACATTTTACATTGTAACATTCTGGACCAAATACATTATTAACTTTTTCTGATTACAGTTTAAAAATGCTTTCAGTCTTTGAAATGGTAAAGAATGTTTCTTTGTAGACCTTTTCAATATGATAGTTAGAATGGATTGACTACAATGGTATGTAAAGATAGTGTACACATTCTGACTCTCAGACATGAATCCAGTTGTACAGGATACAATCATTCCTACAAAAGACAAATCACACCTCCCAGTAATAGAGGTTACTTTAACTATGCAATATAGAAGTACTTGATATTGGGATGACTATGAAATTTATTGGAGGTCTTATGCATGCACCCATCCACAGTGACACCCACCCACAGTGACACATACACACAGACACAGACACAGACACACACAGTGACACACACAGACACACACACACAAATGCACA
This sequence comes from Glandiceps talaboti, assembly GCF_964340395.1. NCBI lineage: Eukaryota > Metazoa > Hemichordata > Enteropneusta > Spengelidae > Glandiceps > Glandiceps talaboti. The sequence continues at coordinate 25,209,351 of NC_135554.1, read as the reverse complement.
CACACACACACACCTTACAAATCTTGTAAAGTAGGTCACTGAAGTCTAAATTTGGTGACAAGAATTTTAATCAGAAGACAATGGAACTAACAATTCATCACAGAAAATTAATCAATAAAATTACAAATTTCAGCATCTTTTCGGTGGGTCTAATCACTTACTTTTCATATGGTATCTCTGCTTAACATCAGCTATGGTTGATGATTCTGATAACTGTCAGAACATAAAAACAGAAGAATTGTTAGCAAGGAAGACAAAGTCATAGGATGTACTCTCAATATAGACTGATAGCAAATCAAAGAAGAAAACTGAAATAAAGTGACTTACCTCTGACAATGTTGTCAGGGTCTTCCCTGATTTGACATGTAAGATATTTAACTGAAAAGAAGGTTTGAACAACATTGTTAGCTTGCTGAAAATGTTGGTCCAGAATTTGTCTTGGTGTTACAATCTCAAAAAGCTTCTTGAGATAGTTACACCAAGACAAGTCTCTGAGATAGTTACACCAAGAGAAGTACAAATGTAAAGGCTGCAGTTACTGTATACATAATGGGCTTTGCTCCATCAATTCTAACGGTATTTTATTTATTTGATCTTGATATAAAAAAAGAAGAAGATCAAGAAAAAGGAAAATATTGCAAAAATACTTTCTACAGAAAGATTCAAATTATAGCCAAAAATCAATGCTACAATTATTGCAGCTATTGCAAGTTAAAAGATATATTTCATCTCAAATTCATGGTCCATAAAGTTTGGTTTATCTTTGTGGTGGTATGAAATTTTATTAAAATAATAATTTATATAATCATGATGATTCAAACTGTAAAAAAAATTAAAACCCTTCTCTGTGCATTTGAAATTGAAGCTATTATCATCTCCCCTGTGGAAGTACTTTAATAAAATAGTTTTTACGGTAAAATATATTAGGTATTATCATCTCGTTGCTTTTTCGATTTTTTAATGAAATGCAATAACCTGTAGGCTGTCCCCTCATGTGATATACTGCCATTGCATTGGATCTGGTCCAGTCATGGCACTGCATGGATCGAGTCAAATACACTTTGGACGGACTGAATTCTTGTACCTACGTCCGATCGACAATCGCATTTAGAATACTCGTGATGCACACGATAAATCTACAATTAGAGAGTAAATTGAGGCAGAAACGTCTACTTACCTCCATCTCAACCACCGAAAATGTTAAAATTCCTGGGTTCTAGGGGGTTGACCTGGAAACACCGCGAGGTACGATGAGGGACAAAGGTCAAATTCGCATGTTCGTGCTGTATTATTTGGTTCCTCCAATTAGGCGATGTAACCCTGTCATTGGTTAGAAATACGACGTGAGTGTGTGATGTCATAGCGATGTCATGAGCTCCGAAGCTACTGTAAGATTGAAATTGCAAACTACATCGGGTTTGGATTCGAAACTGTGTGAAGGTTGTTTCCCCGAATTTAGCGCAGTTCACTAGTGGTGACCAATTCAACAACGAACATTTCTTCAATCGACATCATTTGTTCATTGCATCTATATTTTATTCATGGCCTTTGGAGTACGATAAAATTTGAAAAGGGTTGTTAGTTGTCTGTGTTTTGACTATCGTCTCTCTCATCTCGAGAGCCTGGGGAGCCGAGTTTTTCTCTCGATCACAATGTCCATAGTGCAAAAGTTCTCAACTCTGTTTCTCACTCTTTTTCATGATTGACTGATTGATTTGATTTGGCAAAAAAATATTCGGAAAACCATAAACCAAAACGGATATACAATACGACAGCTATCACTTTCGCAGGAAAGACAACTTGAAACAGATACATCACTGAATACCTTTAAATTTACCGAGGATGACACAAAAACGTTTTTAACAACTTATTTCCATTATGTTCCTCTCACATAAAATATCACACAAACTATTTAAAGAGCGATGAAAAACAATACATAACAGACAAAATATGTATCAATCTCTTTTCCTTACAGGTAGGAATATATAGTCAAAAGGTTGTTATATTTAGTCTGTAAACCAGGAAAACAACAATCTTAGAAATATTACACGCCTCTATGGTCATAGTGGCATTGACTAAGGAGAAGCCAACAATTTCCAAAAATTTCGATTTTCGAGATACTATTAGGAATTTCCAAAATTTCGATTTTCAATATAGGAATTTCACTTTTCAGTCTGGTATAGCTTATACCTTTTTCAGAACCTTTTCAGCCATACCGTCACCATCTAGTCTGGATGCCAACATGCTTTCTAAGTTGAGTTGTAACTGGTAACGAAACAGTATACGAACTAGACTATCACCATCAAGCGATTGGTCTAAATCTGCTTCCAGGTATTTTACTGATGTTTTGTGTGTTTTTACTAGCTGCAATAATCGTTGCTTTGTTTTCATTTACAATACTTTTTTATTCTTTTTTATATTTTATTTTGTTTGACTCAACATTTTTCGTTTTACTTTTTATTTCTTACGGGGTTTGCAAAGAGGACCGAGAGCGAAGTAGCGAAACTGCTACAGTACTTCATCTAAGTTTACATCCAGTACGTCTCCTGAATACGCAAAGTACACAATGCAAATCTGAATATCATCTGACATGCTAACTCGTGACGTCACGACGTTTCGAGAATGTTCCACTAACTTCTAGGTGGTAGTATCTCGAATCATCGGACTTCGCATAAATATTACAACGCCGGATTGTACATATGTAGACCCGTACAGCAGACGGACAGAGACACAACGAAACTATTTTAAAGTACAGAGGTCGCTAGAAATTTTGCGTGTCGAAACATACTACTGAACGCACAGTAAGTACGAGAAACAAGTACCAGACAGCGTTGAATTTTAAAGTTACTGTTGCTGTCACTGAAACAGAAGCTTTACGAATGACGATGGGAAAGGACTACTACAAAATTCTTGGCATCGCTAAGGGTGCGAACGACGATGAAATCAAGAAGGCTTACCGTAAGATGGCACTGAAATACCATCCTGACAAAAACAAGTCACCAGGTGCTGAAGACAAGTTTAAGGAAATTGCGGAAGCGTATGAAGTGTTGAGCGATAAGGAGAAAAGAGACGTGTACGATAAGTATGGAGAAGAAGGTTTGAAGGGTGGTATGCCAGGTGGGAGTGGTGGGCCTGGTGGAAACTTTACATACACCTTTAGCGGAGACCCTAGAGCAACTTTTGAATCTTTCTTTGGCACTTCAAACCCATTTGACAACATTTTTGGAAGTATGGGAGGTGATCCTTTTGGCATGGGAATGGGTGGTATGGGCGGTATGGGCGGTCCCGGAAGCAGAATGCATTTCTCCAGTGATATGAGTGAACCCATGGACATGGGCAGTGACGGTTTCCATAGTTTCGGAGGACCGTCTTCTAACCTCAGGGGCAAGAAAAGACAAGACCCCCCTGTCTACCACGACCTTAAAGTATCCTTAGAGGATGTATTCAGTGGGTGTACAAAAAAGATGAAAATTACCAAGAAAGTTTTAAATGTTGATGGCAGAACAACGAGAACTGAAGATAAAGTGTTAGAGATCCAGGTGAAACCAGGCTGGAAAGAAGGAACAAAAATTACCTTCCCTAAAGAGGGCGACCAAAGACCCAATACACAACCAGCTGACATTGTCTTTACCATCAAAGATAAACCACATCAAGTGTTCAAGAGAGATGGAAGTAATTTACTATATACTGCCAGTATTACACTAAAAGAAGTGAGTATACACGGTGATCATGATGGGATGGGTGGGTTTGCTTCAAAGGCTAAGTTGTACTGTTTATTGAAAATGACAGAAAGTGGTAAAACAGCTCAGTAGTAATACTGGTAGTTGCAATAATTGTAGTGTCTGTTTGATTTAATGTTTTACATTGACATAAACATACTTTTAAAAAAATACTATACCAAACAAACACAATGGTTATTGCACTTAGCTCAGTAATTGCTGGAATGTATTGTACCTGAACCATGCCTATACTTGCTGTTTTATAATCTCCATTCTCATTTAAATCTAAAATTAGCAATGAGATTTGATTTACTTGACATATCCAAATGCTTAATTTAATTGTTTTTATCTTCTAATGGATTTCATTACACCATTCACCTAGTTACCTTTTTACAGGCAATTCAGATCAGAAGCTCAAGATTTGTTATAGATTTGTTATCAGTGCTATTGTTTGATAAGATATAATGAACTCACTGTCCATGTTTTTGGAGGGTCTATGATGTAACCCCCCAACAATAGAGAACAATTTAACTGACATCATGGATAGAAAAAAAGACTTTTTAGAGTATATTGCTAGGAATGTTCAAATGTACTTAAAAAACAGTTTACAAGTTTAGTTCAGTGCAGTATTTCATATTATGGCTGTCACTCATTGAGTGTATGAATGAATAAATAAACATGTTTTTGTTTCTTCCTTTTTGATAGGCACTGACTGGAACAACTGTACAAATTCCAACACTAGAGGGAAGACCAGTGCGACTGCCCATCAGTGGAATCATCAAACCTACAACAAAACAACGCATTTCAGGAGAAGGACTTCCGTTTCCTAAGCAGCCAACTCGAAGAGGAGATGTCATTGTTAGTTTTGATATCAAGTTTCCTGATCATCTTTCAACGCAAGCAAAGAACATTCTAGCAGATGTCTTGCCATCATGAAATTAGTTCTGTCACTTTTGATGCATGATTTTGTTACATTGTTTTATTTAAATAACTCATTCTAAGGAAAGTCTTTGGATATCATTGACTGTTTAGTACATGAGGAACTTCAGTGTACATTTGTATATGTTTGTAGATCGTCTCACATGATATTAGCTTTCAGATCCACAGGATAGTCATGTGAGGGTTCTGTGGGGTTTCACAGTTGACACTCAGACTCACAGGGTAGTCATGTGAGGGTTTTGTGCATAATCACTTCTGGGACAACTTACCTGGAACTGTGTCCATTTCAATACTTCAGGTCTTTCTTACTGACACAAGAGAGCATAGATACCAAGCAAGGACAAAACAATGAGGTGCTAAGATATAAATAATTTCTGGTAATTGTGCCTGAAATCACAAGTGGAATGTCAACACAACACCAGATCTTTATTTTATTTCCTAAATGTCTGCGAAAGATTTTATGACAGGGCTAATATCCATCACTGTGATTTCCACCTGTAACTTGAGATATAACATTACTCCTATGTCTACACACCACATACTTTCAATCAGTGATTTGTCTTTATGTCATGTGACATAGATCTGTTTGTCTACAATTTTATAGACATACAGATGATAACTTGTTAGTGTGGAAATTTTAAATAAAAGGAATAGGGGTTGGGTGACTAATATGATATTTACGAAAACAAACACATGAAAATTTGCCTACAGATATGTTTCTCTCTTGCCTTTCAATCCAGTGTTGTATTCTGGACTAGTTAATGAACTTTATGGTGTGGTCAAGACATTCTGTGATGGAATCTTTTGCACTATAATACCTTGTCTAGACATTTAAGTTGCTTTTCAAATTTATGTAAATAATTTTAAGAATAAAGCATTTTTTGTACATATAATACAGTAAAAATCAAGTGTGCTGAATATTATATTATCATAAGTTTAGAGAAAATATTATGCATTGTGCAATGCTACAAAAGTACAGTACATGTAGTTACTTTGCAACTAAAGTGGAATCTGCTTGTAGGATTGAAAATGACATTTTTACCATGGTCATACTAAGTCTGTTAACTGGAAACCTTATTTTCAACTATACCCCCTCCCCCACCCCAACCCCAATGACCTCAACCCAATCCCCATTGTTGTTGAAATCTGGTATATGTTGACAATGTGTTTCAGATAAGAAGTTGACATTACAGCCTACCACAGTAGACTACTAGGACCAAGGCTAATTCTGATATTGTCTGTGTATGTCAGTCCGTATGTTTAAGAATAATATGGAATGACTAGTCTTCCAAGATACTTAGAGTAGGTATGCTTGGCACTATTCAACATACAGACACATTCTACCTAAGTGTACCCACCTATGCTTGGCACTATTCAACATACAGACACATTCTGTCCAAGTATGCTGGGCTCTATTCAACAAAGAGACACATTCTACTCAAGTATACTGGGCACTGTTCAACCATAGACCCTATGTGTAGGGTCTGTGGTTCAACAAAGAGACACATTCTACCCAAGTATACTTAAGTATGTTGGGCACTATTCAACAAAGAGACACATTCTACTCAAGTATACCCATGTTTGCCTGGCACTATTCAACATAGAGACATGTTACTACTTTTATGGACATGTAGCTACTATATGGTTTATGGTGAAGACAGACAGTATGTTAATCAATAATAGCTTTTTTTAATGGTCTGTACTAAGTATGAATTACAAATGATATACATGGAGAAGTGTGTGAATAAATTTACATTTTATAACCGGTTTTATCAATTTATCAAAGTTACAATCACTAGAGTCATTGTTTTGTTTTAAACTGTAAGAATTAAGATAAAAGCAACCATAATTCTGTTTGCTTCTTTTCAAAATATCCCATTCACTGTTGATAAAGAGTTTGACAGTGTTTTCTCAACCCACCATCTATGATTTCTTTGGGTCAGTGATTTCTTCAAGAATTGTGAAAGGAATACATTTAATACACAGGGTGACCTCATTTTTCTGACTATAATTGACTTCTTTTGTTTAGGGCTTTGTTGCCAGAACATTCACACGAAGCAATATTATGTTGATATAATTGTTATTTGTACGTTCAATGTTCTACAAATGTGTTATTAAATTATACATGATTGGCCTTTGACGACAATAACAGTCATAGAGACTCCCCGACTATATTCTGTCAGACAGTCACCATATTTAACATGCCAACAGTGTCACAGCCCGATGTATCGTCAACACAGCTATGTGATATGACCTTTAGGTGACCTGTGTGTCTTGAGAATGAAAGTTAAATTTTACAAGCCTGTACAGTTTAGATATTCATATCATCACTACTACTCTAGAATAAACATGGCAGTACATAGTGTAGCCTTGAAATATTCAATGGGGCAAGAGACACATGTCATATAGTAAAAAGGCAGATTTTACCAGATAGTCTGGATGCCAACTGTGGTTTGTATAGGAACTAGACTATAGCCAGTAGAAGATGTAATCTATCTAATGAATGCTATTTGTGTGCATCCAGGTCACTCTCTTCAATGCAATATAATATAATATTATTAAATGCCACAACTATATATCATGGTTTCCTTGTTGTGTGATTTATGCCACAGTAATAGATTACACCTTCATTCATACTGATTATATTGTGATTATTTTTGCATCAGTGTCAGTTATATCAAAATCACCCTGTAATTTTCACTCCTTATTTTTTAATTTTTCATGTCATAAGAATCTGTGGTATCTTAACAAGCTGTGACATACTATTATCCAATCCCCACAGAAGCTTTGTCAATGTTGAAAAGATATGATTTATATCACCCCCCCCCCCCCTCCCTCCTGTATAAAGTGTAAGGACAAGTCCCTAAAAACTCTATAGAATTTGGAATTGTTTTAAACCAAGAATCTTGGTTGAATATATCAGAGATTTTTGAAAAATTTGTGATTAAATTTCACTATAGGGTCCCTTTGTCATTTTCAAAACTGATATTTCAGATTATATTTGTTTTAGCCGATATTTGCATAAAACTTGGATTTCGAATTTCAGCTACTAACGTATCATGAAGAACAACATAACAGTTACCTTTAATCTGATTTAAATCTGATTTAGGAATCAAATCGATTTCATTATCTATATTTATTTTCTTTGTATATTGTCATTTATTTTTGCTGTTGTCATTCTGGGTTTTGAGTCTTCAGATGCTTTTGTGGGTCACTTTTACACACACTGGATGAATTAAGACACAAAATGACAGTACTATATCACACAGTACATCCTTGCAAAATACAAAATTGTCAAACTGGTATGTTGTCAAAAACTGGTGGTTTGCAGGAAAAACAAAAACACAAAATAATAGAAGTCATCGTTTTTTTATTGTTAAAATAGCAAATCTACATGAATTATACAGTGTCATGATTTAATATTGTAAGTTTGTAGAAATTAAGAACCAGGAATTGTTCACTTTTATTAATTCCTAAGGCACAAAGGGACAATGGTCACTTTCTGGAACAGACAAGAGAAAATAATTTGTTGTTCAGCCATTTTCCAAATATAAAGGTTACACAAACATCCATTACTACTTTGGGTCACCGAACCTATTGGTAAATAAAGACCATGCAATTATGGGATATTCTGTGGTTATGACAATTGTGTGACAGTCAAAAATCGAGTATGGTTAGTAGTTCCATGAATGATTGCTTTAATACTTCTAGGTAAATATACATTACAAATGCATGGTTAGAACTAAGAAGGCCGGCCATACCTAATGCCAATATGTAAATTTTCAGTCACTGAGTGTGTGTTTCTAATGACCTGTATTGATCAAGTATAAAATGACAGGAAGATTATTACATAAACTATACGCTGATTGGTTAATGGGCAAATATAGCAACAGTATGTATGCAAGCTTGATGCAGATTGGTTAATGGGCAAATATAGCAACAATATGTATGCAAGCTTGATGCTGATTGATTGGTTAATGAATGAATGGAGCTTCTGACCTGAGAGACTACAGTAAAATATGCAAACCTGGTTTGGACAAGTACATACAAGTAATATGATTGGTAGATGACATCAAATGTAGATATCTTGATGTCGCTTACACATAAAGTGTTCCCAACAGTTCTTTCAGTACAAATGCTTGTTTTATAAATTACACAAAAATGTTTACACATGATATATCTACCATGTTACTTGTGTAAATCTGACAACAAAGCATTTATAAAGATGATTACAGACATTGTGTTCTGTTGTTTTGGGAAATGTGCTGTTGTGTTGTGTTGTGTTGTGTTGTGTTGTGTTGGGTGTTGTGTTGGGTGTTGTGTTGTGTTGTGTTGTGTTGTGTTGTGTTGTGTTGTGTTAAAGATGATCACATCAAAGACACTGTACAGTCACTAATGTATATTCCCATACTTGTGACCTTAAGTGTTGACAAGACAATCAAATACTGTTGTATAATAAAGACAATATCTACCTGCTACAGATTTTATGTCACTATATCTGAGTATCATATTCAAAAATCTAGAGTGAACAAATACAGGAAAAAGTAACCAGCTGTATTTCTGGGCTATAACAATTGTAAAAAAATACACCTTTCTAATTGGTAAGAACACTGTGTGGCTTAACAAATCTGTTTTAAATTTACTAGTATATCTAACAATTATTCAAATTGTCTAAACACTAGGAAAAGAAAAGAAATTCTTTTGAGAATCACATTAATAGTGAGCTTCTTGGTTAGACAATTGGCATCTGCATGGTCTGACTACAATAAACTGACTTTGCTGACTTTGCATAGAATCATGAATTAAAGGTTATTGAGTGAGTTGTACACCGTTATAATCTATCCATTTATTTCTTCATATAAACCAGTTAGCAGTCGGATATGAAGCAAGTTCACTATATTTTAAACAAAAATATCACATAAGTTGTTGAAGCAAGTTTACAACATTTTTCACACAAATATCACAGGAGTATTGCTAGAATTCTGCATAACATAAGTTATTAGATCACTCTCAAGAGATTGGCAGGTGAAAGTAGTCTTTGGTGACACCAATCACTCTATATAATGGGTTCCTAACAAAACTGGTGTACATTTCAATGAATCTCACACATATAGAGTATTCCAATGTTTTGAACAGAACTGGATCTACCATAATATTAATTAAAGATTACAAAAATTGTAAAAATAATGTGTTTTTAAAAGCTGTTTTCTAACTGACAATATTCAATCACTTCCTGGGTGTTAGATACCATGGCAACTGTAACCATGGCATTCATAACAATCTAAACAGCTATCACAATTCTCTAAAGGAAAGTCTACACATTAAATGTAAACTGTTTTGTATGATACATTAAATCTTTTCCCTTTTTTCTTCTAATTTTTTACTTCAAACTTCCAGCCAATTCGATGTTTTTTGATCTGTTATTAGAAGGTACAACATCAACATTGACAGATAAATAATTTATTTCTTCAAAAATGAACAAAAGAATCTCAAATGTAGAACCCTATTGTCGAAAGTTTGAAAGTCATGAAAATTCCTGTTAAAAAAAGAAATTTTGTACTTACAGAAATCTTGTAATGTCTACCCCTTATATTGTATACACTCAGTCTGTCTATATCTGTATTTGGAATATTAGTAGCAAAAAAACCCACAGTAGAACAAAACAGACAATTTGGAAATATGTTAACATAATATATCCTCACACAGGTTCAGTTAGTAAATCATGTACTCTACATTCTGTATGAGTGATTACTTGCATCAGTGTGCATGCATACTAGTCACGGTATTTACACTGCAGTGTAATCCGGAAAACATTTTATTGCATACCTGTTGGCAAATGAACGTGCAATGAACATGAACTCATGTGAATGCACAGTTGTATTTTTAACCAAATTTTTAGTTTCAGATAAACATATAACAGAACCTAATGGTGTGTGTGAGCCAGTATTATACTGGTGGTATTTGCACTAATGTTTGTGGACTGTTCAGCTAAGCTTGTCAAAGTATGACCCAGTGTTGCAGCCAGAGGGGGTTTTTGGGTCATTTGACACTCATTTTTTGGACCTGACCCACAATTTTGGAAGTGACGGTTCATAGATGACCCACACTAAAATTGTATGCAAATATGTTTAGCAACATGACCACACCTATAGCAACAGCCAAATGATCCCCGTATATTGCATAGATAACAACAGGGTTGGATAGGCAACTGCATAATCATTCAGCAAATATCTAGCATGCATGGATCAGCAAGCATGTGGATAAATATTTTGTAGTTGTGCTACAACGCCATTGGCGCTTTTTTAAAAATAATAATGTCCCAAAAAAACTTATGATGACCCAGAATTATGAAAGTCTCGGGACATTATGTCCCACTCTTTCCAATGGCTGGCTGCAACACTAATGACCACAGAGAACACTACAGGCACGGCATTCCAGCAAATACCCCAAGTATACCACACTGGCACTCATATATCATAACGTTGTCATATCATTTTCAAATTCAAACAGACAATTCAATTTGCATAATCAAAATTCCAAATTGTACACATTTATCATCTACTAATTTTCATGACCAGTAAATCTTTAAAAAAAGTCTTCATAAAATACAGCCTTTAAAAGTATTTTTTTAAATAACCCTTCTCAAGACTGTAACATACGTTTCATAATTTTAATTTAAATTGAAAATAGTGTAATAAAAATGAGTCGGATAAGGAGTAAAAGTACAATGTTATATTCTTGCCCAAGCCTTATAAAAAGTCTGATTATAAATCTGATATCTTGGTACACAACAATACATAACATGTCTTGGTATATAAAAGTCAACATCTGATAAAAATGATCTCTCTACTATTTGTTCCATTAGTATCCTAAATCTGTTCTGGAGAAGACACACTGGTCACTTACAAAAGAAAAAATTCATACCACAGTTGATAACTTTACGAGTTATCAACAAAATCTTGTATATATACATGAAATCTGAAGCTGTGAAGACACAAACTTACTTTGAATATGTATACACAGCAGAATAATAATGCAAAACAATATGTACTTTTTATGAAATCTCTTTTTCTGAATATTTACAAAATCAAGGTCAGTGGTTGTTTGCAGGTCAAACAGTGTGACCTCTCACCCTAGATCTGCTGACCCCTGACCTGTTCCTTTCAAAATCAGTGATTCAGCTTATATGTAAACAAAAATTGTTTATTTGCTGGGATACATTCTAAGACTTGATATCATTATGATTTGATGAATTTTTTCTTGAATTCTGGGTATGGTTTGATTTTGAAAAGAAAATAACAAAATAACTGCAAGCAACTCATCTATAAAATCTGTGTCATTTGTAGTTTATTTGTTTTCCTGTATTTATTTCCCTTGCATAGTCATACACTGACTTGTATAACAACAATGAATTGTACTTTATGCTGAACATTGAGTAAATTGTATGAAAAACACTGTAAATCTTAATCAAACACTCTAACACCTTAATTATTCACTTCTGTACCAACCCTTTTTTGGAATTTGCTACTCATGGTATACATTGTCACGGTTTTTAATATGAAAACAAAGTTATGGAGCAACGAGAAATGTAAAGATGTCAGTTTCTAGAGATTACCAGCACCAATAGAGAACCTACAACCCAGCCCCACGGAAGTGGATGACACACACACACCCTGCCCCACATACACTGTCACATAAACACAAACACACACACACACACAGCACCCATCCCCAAGATGGGATGGATTATGCATATCCTGTACCCACAGAATAGGATGAGACATACTCCATGGGGTGGATAACACATACACCCTGTCCCCATGGGGTGGATAACACATACACCCTGTCCCCATGGGGTGGATGACAAAAACATCTTGTCCCCATGGGGTGAAAGAGAATAAAAAGAGAAACATTTTTTAAATTGATGGTTATGTATCTCGCCAACAAAATCCATCTACTTTGCACAATTTTTTTACTCTCTGCTACATGTAAACATTTTTAGGATTATGTCAACTTAATCTGTCTTTTCACACACAAAAATTATATACACAGTAAAGATGCCCCAATATTTCTGATCCATAAATGAGTCAACATTTGTTTGCAGTTATTGGTGAAAAAAACAAATGAAAGGCCCCTTACTATCAGACACTTCTCATATCAGGAATAGTGCCCTGTTAATACATGACTCTACACTCTGTGTTAATACCTGCACTTTGAGCCATGACAATGCCTGAATAGAGAAAGGTGGCAAAAGCTACATTTACCCTGACCTCAAGTCTGAACATAGTACCAAGTCATCAGGTTTTTACTTGACAAGTAGTGGCTTGATAGAGTGTTTCAGTGTATGGAGAATGTTATGATTATTTTGTCATAACTGTAATTCTGAGAGTCTGACTGGTATGATAATCATCATCTGTGTCCAACATTGATCACTGAATGAAGCATCAATCATGCTTTAAATTGTTCAATGACCTACACATCAACCACACCCTATGTTCTTCACTGAACTAAGCGGATATGTCCTTTCCTTACTCCATTCAAGACACCTTTCATACGAGTAACAACTTCTTTGAAGTGGGGCCTACTTCTGGATCTGCAATTAATAGAAAGTCAAGAATGTGATTAAACTCAAAGCAATCCAAGACAAGTCTTCTATCGTAGAAGACACAGTCCCATAGCCAGTGTACATGTACCACATCTATTTATTCATGTGATCACAAAAAGTGCTTCATTCACACATTTTATGAAATGTTGATATCACATTTTATTTCTATGGTGTCTTACTTTCAGTTTTGAATTGTACAGTGACTTATTTATAAGTTATGTAATTGCATATTCATAAAATCTGAACAAAGATTCATAGCAAACAAACTATTTGCTCTCACCCTCATTTTCTTGTTCATATTGATGTTATTCTTTATATTACTAATTCAAGACTAAATAAAAAATGAAAGAGTCCTTTAATTATTTTTTTGGTTACAGCTACATTTCTACACTGAGGTGTGCCAGATAGATATTTTCCCATGATGTTTTTTGACAAAGTAATTCCCAACAGCAATATTATTTCATTTCTAAATCCAGATGTGTGATGTTTTCAAACTTCTCGGCAAGAACATCAATTTTTACAATGCAAGGTCACTCTCATCAACTTTGAGATGTTAGTATGAACTTGTGGCCCTTAAATACGTCAATATGGGACAGACTTGAAAATGCATGAACTACATTGTAATGTTGTACTTACTCAAATTCCCAGCAGATTTTCATGACTTCATACACTTCTTCAGGACACTTTTCAGGTCTATCTAACCGCTTACCACTTTCAAGCAAATCAAGAATCTGCTGTCCTCTCATTTTCTAAATTTATGAAAGAGAAAATGTGAGTTTACTTCCAGTATACAGACATTTTTAACTGGTTCTAGAACTCAAAACTTTGGTATAATGACTTTGAAGCTAAGGGAGTTGAAGTAGATTTCTCCTATTCTATAATGAAACCTTTGTAATATTAAAGTCTTCCACAGAAGACAAAATCTATAATATAGTCCACCTATAATTTACTGGCAATTTCATAGCAATTTCTACTCATCACATAAAATCACTTTTATCTGGCATATCAAGATGCGTCCCCATTAAATTTCACCCCAATCTGCTGAGTAGTTTTGAAAATAAAGATGTATGATCAAAAAGACACATTTTAGCCCTAATTTGCATATCACTGATGAGAACATCATGTCATCAACAATTCTTAATCTAACCCCCCCTAAAAATGTACGTTCCCACCAAATTTCAGCCTAATCTGCTCTGTAGTTCCAAAGAGACACATTTTTAGACCTAATTTGCAAATCACTTATGGGATCATCATGTCATGATCAGTTCTTAATCTAAACACCCCAAAAGAACCTTCCGACCAAATTTCAAACTGATCTGCCCAGGGGCTCTTTATTTTAAGTTTTTTGACAAAAAATGAGATATTTGACCCAAATCACACACCTATGATGCGATCATTTTGCTTTGAACAATTTCTCAAGTAGACACCACAAGTAATGTCCCCAACAATTACAAAGGCAATCGGTCTGGCAGTTTTTGAGTTTAAGTCATCCACACACACACACACACACTAATCACACATACTAATCAATTAATATAATAAACAATATTGTTACATCATTTGTAACCACAAATAATCAATTCACAGTTACCCTGACCATTGTGGGAGGTTTATTTTATCAGTAGCCAGATTAGGTATTATGATAACCACAGATAATCCCATAGTCCTTTGCATCTGAGCATGCTCAGTCTGGATTGCAAGTTCCCTATTGCAACATATAGTTTTCTTCCAATACTCTACACATCATACAATTATTAATCCACATGGGCCTTTACTTATTTTATGCATAGTCTGAGGGTAGGACCAAACTAATAAATATACTTACTGCATATGGTTTCCTGCCAAATGACATAGCCTCCCACATGGTGATACCAAAACTCCAAACATCACCTTTACTACTGAACTTAAATCTGTAAATACATTCTGGTGCATACCATTTCAGTGGCCATTTACCTGCCGTCTCAGCCTGGATTTCAGTAAGTAAATACATATTAGAGTCTGAGAAATTTGAATGCAAAGAGTGGAGACTTGAAGCAGTAATACAGGTTTTCAAATTCATGTTTAAAGGCTGACTCTACATAGGTCAGATTAAAAATTACGTATGTACTTACGCATGTAATGCATACATACACACACACACACACACACACACACACACACACACACACACACACACATGAATGCATATTGTATATGTGTGTGTGTGTGTGTGTGTGTGTGTGTGTGTGTGTGTGATGAGTGTGTATGTGTAGTATAAGTTTTTATTAGACCAATTTGAAACAAATTTTGACTCAGTTTGATGGTAAACCTGCTATATTGACTACCAAACTTTAGTTAACATCAGTTATTTCTACTCATATTGCAATCACAATATATTTACAAATAGTATATATGAAATATGAGAGCCATGTGAAACTTTTTCAGTGCAAAATGGAATAAGACATGACCACAAACTCAGTGATCCTTACAGCAGTTTGAATTTTCTGCATAATGCATACATTACCCATAATCCTCTTTATATAGGGGACATTTGCCTTTAAAGTGGCCATATGGATGAGAATTTTGTATTTATTTTGGATTTTTATTCAATAAAACAACTTCACTATGTTTTTATACTTGAAAAAATAATGCGAAAGAACATACTAGTATACCAAGTCCATGTTCATAACTCAATACATTGCAAAAAGATGCAAAAAGTGTAAAAAGTTTGTTATTGTACGTACAATAACAAACATTTTATACATTGTTTAATGTTTTACAGTTTATTGAGTTATAAACATAGACTTGGTATATGCTCTTTCGCATTATTTTTTCAAGTATAAAAACATAGTGAAGCTGTTTTATCAAATAAAAATCCAAAATAAATACAAAATTATCATCCATATGGCCACTTTAAACTAAATGAGTTGGTAGACCTCAAAATCCCTTGCCTGTTTAATTCTCCATAACAGCCAATTTATGTATGTTAACATTGCATAGCAACATGATCTACTCTTATTAGTTTTCAAGCTATCTCTGTAGCTTCACTTACCACGTAATACTGACTGTCAAGTCCAAGTGCTTTCGACATACCAAAGTCAGAAATCTTGGCATATGTCTCCGTTACCAGTAAAACATTTCTGGCAGCTAAATCTCGATGTACGAATTGTTGTCCTTCTAAATAATCCATCCCCATGGAAACTTGTAGCAAAATTTCAAGGATGTTTCTGATTCTCATAGTTCTATCCAAAAATATAAAGTTTTAGGATATTAATACAGTACGACGACATTGCAAACATCACACTGAAATATTAATCGTAGTATTTTTTGTTTTCTGATTTTGTAATTTCTTTTAAAAAATATATGGAATCTCCTCATTTATTATCTATATCCACACAAAAACATTCTTTTTGATGAAAAGTTTGATGATCAATGGTGCTGATTTGTTATAGAAGATAGCATTGCATATATATATATATATATATATATATATATATATATATATATATATATATATATATATATATATATATATATATATATATATATATATATATATATATGGCTCTGTCCCATATATGGAAGGTAATATCCCATATATGGAAGACAGTACACCTTATATGGAAGAAACTACCCCATTTATAGACAATAATATCCCTAATGTATGGATGATGCTAGTACTACCCAATATAAGAAAGATAGTATACCATATATGGAAGACATTACACCACATGTGAGACTTGGAGCCAAGAAACTTACTGGTTCGTTTTCAGGTATTTGTTCAATGGTCCCAAGTTGGCCAATTCCAACACTAACATCATCACTCCAACAGCATTTTCACACATACCTGCATATAAACAATGCAATTTCACAACTTATTTAATATGAATAAGTTTGTAGTAACACCTTCACAGCTTTGATAAAGTGATAAAGATATTTAAATATGATTGGGATTCAGATAAAATGAATTAATGTGCACGAAAAGATGATAATGATTCTACTTCTCGTGAGCAGCGCCAGTCTTAGGGAACAGTATATACCACCAACTGGACATCAAGACACATCTGGTTAAAGAGCTTTCTAACTTTTTACAATGATCTACTATTGTTACTGTTCAGCGCCACAGAACATTATGTCGTATTCGATTTTGGCGCTATACAAATTCTCTTGATTGATTGACTGATTGATTGATTGATTGAAGTTCAATGCCAAGCGAGGTTATGTGAAGGACTTACAAATATTTGTCTTAGAAAGCCATGCTATGTATGCTTTCATAAATGAAACTCATTATGTATACAATGAATATTAGTTAAATTAAATCTTGTACGTGCTAATAATGTTACTTTTTTTGGACAACCAATTAGATTGAATCTTGTAAGTGCTAATAATGTTACTTTTTTTGGCATAACCAATCAGATTGAATCTTGTACGTGCTAATAATGTTACTTTTTTGGCATAACCAATCAGATTGAATCTTGTACGTGCTAATAATGTTACTTTTTTTGGACAACCAATTAGATTGAATCTTGTAAGTGCTAATAATGTTACTTTTTTTGGACAACCAATTAGATTGAATCTTGTACGTGCTAATAATGTTACTTTTTTTGGACAACCAATTAGATTGAATCTTGTAAGTGCTACTAAAGTTACTTTTTTGGCATAACCAATCAGATTGAATCTTGTACGTGCTAATAATGTTACTTTTTTTGGACAACCAATTAGATTGAATCTTGTAAGTGCTACTAAAGTTACTTTTTTGGCATAACCAATTAGATTGAATCTTGTACGTGCTAATAATGTTACTTTTTTTGGACAACCAATTAGATTGAATCTTGTAAGTGTTACTAAAGTTACTTTTTTGGGATAACCAATTAGATTGAATCTTGTAAGCGCTACTAAAGTTACTTTTATTGGACAACCATTTAGATTGAATCTTGTACGTGCTAATAACATTATTTTTTTTGGACAACCAATTAGATTGAATCTTGTAAGTGTTAATAACAATGCATTTTTTGGCCAACCAATCATATTGCATGTTGTATGTACTTCATATTACTATTGCATCATAACTAGGAGCAAACTTGCAAGTGCTTCAAGTACTATTCTTTGACAACCACTCTTTATGAACTGTTAGTGCTGCACAGAATCTTATATTTTGAAATAACTGTCAAATGACTTACCAATCATTCTGACAATATACGGATGATCAAGCCTTGCCATCAATTCAGCTTCTTTCATGATCTCAGTCTGAAAAAATAATTTTTTACTTAACATTACTCATATTATAATTGATGTCAAATGATATGTAACATATATCATTGTAGTTTTCTGATTCCATGATGTACTACTGTGTGAGACAACTGTACTTTTGTGGTTACATTTTGGATTGTTTTGTCTTGATTACTATCCTTGAAATAAAATTGGTATTTTTTCCACTACATCAAGTGACAAGTTACCTTTTTGTTCGGTATTTTTTCTTCTTCTTTCAATGTTTTCACAGCTACAGGAACATCTTGGCCGTCTGTACGATAAATTCCTTTCACGACAGAACCAAAGTTTCCTTTGCCTACAAAACATAACAGGTAAACAAACTTGACTGCAAACTACATGTACATAAGCTAAAACAAAAATTTAAATTTTACAAATTCTAGTCTTGTTAAATGCCTAACTGTAAAAGTCAAATTTGATTTGATTATTTGACAAATGAAAATGAGTATAATATTATATAAGTGTGTGCTTTGTTGTTACAAACATCAAAACAAGTCACAACACAAAACTAAATATACAATTCAACACAATAGGGAACTTGCAAACCTGCCATGTTGAATGTTGCATCATGGGAAATGTGATAATAAATACTAATCAAATAGTAATGTAAACAATAATGTTATTGTTTTTAACCACAAATGATCAATTCATAGTCACCCTGACCATTGTTGGAGGTTAATTTTATCAGTAGCTCCAGATTAGGTATTACAATAACTACAGATAATCCGATAGTCCTTTGCGTCTGAGCATGCTCAGTCTAGATTGCAAGTTCCCTATTGAATACAATACTGATAAATATAGTTAACATACAAAGCTTCACAAAGTCAGCAATTGTAAAAATTAGGTAAGTTTCTGCATACACTATGTACAAGTTTTGGGATAAAAACAAATTTAAAATGCACAGTTCTGAATCTGAATGATCTAGCATGTTGAAGGAAGCAGAAGGAAGCAGTTGAAAATGTACTGTGCTGGGTATGATAAGTCTGCAATGATTTGTTTATACCAGTTTTGCCAGATAAATGACCATAATACAATGCCAGTGATTTTGGTGGCTATTTTGACAATTTTCTGAAAGTCATTTTTTTCTCTGTTGTGTGGCACTGCCATACCGTACAGTAATGGAGAAAGTAAGTACACTTTCAACCACTTCAGACGAACTAATACATCGTGACTAACACAACATTTCTTAAGTTGTCTCACAAAAAGAACACATGCTGCCATGTTTTTAGGCAATGGTGGCAGATATATTTCTTTCCCATATCACTGAATTTGTGACTGAAAAGTAATCTACCATTTCAACATTTTGACCATTTATTTCAATACAATGACTTACCTAATGTATCTTGTAAGCTCAGATTCCTGAAGTCCAAAGTTGTAGTTTTCTTTTTCTTAGCGACAGAGTCATAGATTTTCTCTGCATTGCTACCTATTGATCCATAGATTTCCTCCTCTGCTCCAGCCTTTGGAGCTGGTGGAAGTGGCAATGGACGGACTCGCAACCCAGCAGGTGTTTCTGTTGGCATGGCAATGTCAAACTGTCAACCATATTGAATTATAAAATTCTTACACTAGTCTTAGTTCTTACTATGAGTGCACAACTGGGCACAGGAGTTTCTGTTGGCATATGGCTTATGTCAAAATTGTCCTGAGCTTCAAATTGATCTAAAATTCAAAGTTTTTACTGTCATATGACGGCAAAAATAAAACATGGTTTGTTGTTAGGCCTTACGAGTCAATAAGTTGAAAATAATGTTATTTGACATTTGATATGAATGCTATAAATGAGTGTTGCATACAGTGGAATTGTGTTAACTGGGTGTTAACGGATGAAATATATTTCAGTACATCAATCATCATAAGATATAGTGAAAGTGTTTATACATGTACCTACCACTATCATATCACATAAGATATAGTGAAAGTGTTTATACTAACCACTATCAGGTTCATCATCCCACATAGAGTTTTTGACATTCCCAGATACCCCGTCACTAGATTCTGAGGAGTGATGGCGTCTGGGAAACTGCTATATAAAATACAAAATTACATCCGATTCATCATTCATGCCATCACAATATTTAGATTACTATAAAATCACTGGACATGTGACAAATGGTATACAAAGTCTAGATGATACCGGATTGCAAACTGGCATGCAAGATAATATATTGAGCCATCTGTGATCAAATCGTGTGGTATGGACTATTGACCAATAGTTACCTAAATCTGCAAACAGGGGGCAACATTCATTTTCTATTTCCCTAGAGCACTATTATGTCTCTAACATAGCCTTGATATGATCATGGGGAAAAAAGCCAATACATTTCATATGTGCAATACACAGTCTACATGTCACAAGATCGTTTATCAGCATGCATGGTAATAAATTATATATGTACATGTATCTTACAAAGGCAAGATGTCACAGTATTGTCAACTATCATGCAGTGTAATAAATTGTATATGTAACTTACTAAGACAAGAAAGTCTGCATGTCACAGAATTCCAAATTAGCATACACATGATGCAGAGCAATGTATTGCATGTTGACCAAACATGTTATAGCGTTATATCTTAGCATGCAGGTTCTATGCTAGGTAGTAAATGTCATATGCACCTACATGTAACATGGTGAAGATGTCATATTAGCTTACGGGCAATAAACTGTTTATGTATCTGACATGGCTTTGATGTCTCAACATTTTATATATTACTAGCATGCAGGGCAATAAACTGCATATGTACCTAACATGGCCTTGATGTCTCAACATTATATATTGGCATGCAGGGCAATAAACTGCATATGTACCTAACATGGCCTTGATGTCTCAACATTATATATTAGCATGCAGGGCAATAAACTGCATATGTACCTAACATGGCCTTGATGTCTCAACATTTTATATTAGCATGCAGGGCAATAAACTGCATATGTACCTAACATGGCCTTGATGTCTCAACATTATATATTAGCATGCAGGGCAATAAACTATATATCTGTACCTAACATGCAGGGCAATAAAGTCTATCATCTTCCATAACTTAGGTATTACAGCTTGATACAGCCAACAGGTAATATATTATTTATATGTACCTTACATACATTTTGAAAACTTTGAGAAATAGAAAATTAGCTATAAGCAAGCAAAGCAAGAAGCTAACCATCCTGTCATCAAGGGTGTCCCTTCATTTCAAACCTTTGGAAGACAATTCAACCCTTTCAAGTATGTAGCATGACCTCATGTGACTACAATTACATATATTCTGCAATTTATTGACAATCAAAGAGCTCTTCTTATAACAATGAAGACAACTACAATTTGGAGAAGTCTTGGCTAAATTTGCATACATTAATGGCTGCAGTCATCTTGAAATGAATGGAATCATTGCATACAGGGTAACATGCAGTCAGAGTAATGGAATAGAGCATGCTACATACTGTAATTATCTATTGGTAGTATGTGCCTTTGAGGGTTTGAAACAAAACAGTGGAATTTAGAACCCTTGACTATTCAAGATGAAAGCAGTATAATATACCTCATTTGGACTAGAAGGCAAGGCAGCATCAACTATACGTGGAGGAATTGGGCTGAGACGTGGTGAAGCACTACTAAAGTTAAGCTGACTTGGTGATGAACTGGTATCTGTTGTCAATGGAGACTGACCATTGCTACTTGTTGATGACCTACCATCTACTGGAACAGCAACTCTGGGCAGTAAGCGTGGACTAGATCTGCCTGCAGGGGGCTTCAGATGAAAGCAAGGTATTGTAAAGCATGAAAATAATGGCATGGAAAGCAGAACATTATGTAGCAAGTACCACACAGAATGTCCTAGTAGCAGGTATAACCATAGACCCTGCATATAGGGTTTATGGTTTAAGTTGGCCCACAGTCAGGCTGTTAGCCCAGGTGAGAGGATAGTTTCAGTCAGGACTCAATTTTAAGTCGGTTTAACATTTGAGTGTGAACACATTTAGACCAACTCTGGTCAGATGATGACATAATTCTTAGTAACTACCCATCCATTACAGGTCATCATTTAAGTCAGGTCCAAGTCGAGTAGTATTTCTGACAAATCCAACAAAAATGCGGCCTGTAATTCACCAACATGAAGATTATCATTTTCCCCATTACTGCTCTGTCTACGAGTATGATGTAATCTAATATTACATTAGTAAGCATCACTTACCCCTGGAACATTTGGAGGGGGTCGGTTTGGTATTCCAGGACCAGCAGCAAATGAATCCGGACGAGTCTTTGTTGGTGATGTTGGAGGTTTGGCTGTAATAATAGAAAGTATGATTTCACCAATTCCATCACATTGACATATTCTCATAACAAATGAACTGCTTCAGTTCTCCTTTTCACTTCACATGATATTCAGTGTAACTAATGTCCTCGTTCTACATACCTAGATAAACCGAAGCAGGCTGTAATACAAGTTATGAATTCCACCACCACAGATCATTTTATAAACCAAAAGTTAAATTTTGTGTTCTAGAATGTTAGGGCAAAATCCATCAATAATGGTACATCTAAGACTAAGATGCATATAATTCATCAATTGCTAACACATATGGTGTGGTGTCAGTGCCAGCCAAGTGTTAGCATCAAGCTAACCTGGTGGTGCAAGTGTTATCCTATCAAACTGCTAACATATGCTAGTGTTACCCCCTGGAGTTAAATTAACATAGGTCTGATGCAGGAATTAATCCTTTCAGTAGCTGGCATATGCTGGTAAAGTGCCATTTCCAAGCAAAGTATTAGCACTTCGCTAACCTGTATTAACACTGGGCTGGCGCGGATATTATTCCATCAATCTGTAAACACATGCTAGTGCTAGCCTGGTGTTAACATAGGTCGAGTGAAGGCATTAATTTCAGTTGCTGACATGCAAAGTATTAGCATTTTGCCAGCCTGGTGTTAATATGTGTCATTGTGAGTATTATCCCTTCAAATTGTTAATACAGGTATGCAGTGAGGAGTCCCTGCCAGATCATGTTAGCACTTACTTAGCTAGCCCAATGCCAGCCCATTCTGAAACTTGTCATATGTTCAGATGCAAGAAAGCTTTTTATCATCAACAGGTAGCAATGAGTACACTTACGGTGAGGGATACTACTCATCCTCCTGAATTTATCTGACACAAGTGGTATAGTCAGTTCACATAACAATCCATCTTTTTTCTTGCTGTAATGGTCTACCATCTAAAATACAATTCAAAATGTGATTTAAAATTTCTACTGACATTTTGTTTACAGTATTAAAATATTTGCCAATTATGCAATCAGCTTGTCCATATTCAGTGCAATTACTGAAGTTTTTGTGGAAACTTTCTATGAATGGTGATCACATGACAACTGATTGACAACTGATTGACACTTCTACTGACCAATCAGCAAACATTAGAAATGACCAACACCAAATTTCAAAACAAAGACTGAATTACCTGGTAGAGGGAGTCAAACTTTTGTCCATCCTGAATGGACAACTTTCCAGTTCTGTCATTTTTCTCCACTTTGTAATGATATGCAGTGTTTCTATAGCTAAGACCAATGGCAAAGCTTCCACCTGCATCTCTCTCCCTCACTCTGAAAATGACAGGAAGCATTCAAACACATCACATAACAAGTCACATATCACCTTGGTTGAATGCAGAGCAAACATAATAAGCTTTGCCATATATCATTCATTCTCATATGTCACCCCCAAACTACGGAACTCTTTGCCACTTGACATTCACCAAGCCTCCAGCCTGGATTGTTTCAAAACAAAACCGAAGACTTATTTGTTCATCACCAAAGCCTATGGTGTGCTTTAGCCATTCAGAGCTACTGAACAGAACATTGCTCTGGAAATTGGCACTATAGAAATTTGATTGATTGATTGATTGATTGATTGATTGATTGATTGGTTGATTGATAAAGAAAAACTAATTTGAATCTCTTCAGTTCATATATACAAAACACATACTGAAAATACACCTCCAAGGTACAAGAGCTTGACAGAGTTTGATAGGACACCCCAACATGGCATACCTTACAGACTAGATGTCAGTCAAATTGGAAAACTATCAGCAATTCCTAAGCTGTGCTCTATTCTCTGCTTGTTTTAGAAATACTTTCAACTCACAGAAATTTTCCATCTTGATGTCCTGCTTTGTTGATTCTATTTTCTGCTTCATCTCTGGATATACAGCCATGAAACCATGGTTTCTGTATATGGATCATTTTTATCACCTGACTCTGGAGTTGATCATTTGGCAAAACATCTGAGAAACCCTATATGGTGAAAAAAAATCAAATAGTGGTTACCATAGTGTATGTACAGAAAACAAAAATGTTATAGGGGAACTTCACACAATAACAGAGTGCAATATCATTTTCCATTAGTTTACACAAATCAAAGTTTGGAACATTCAACTGAATAAGAGATGAAGTGGTCTGAGGAGCAAACTGAACAATAAATGTATGTAAGTGTAACAGCACTGAACATTAAAGGTCTGGGTTGTGTGATGTACACCTCCAGGTGCTATTATGCTTTGAAATGTTTACAAAAAGTGTTTGACACTAAAATTTGAAAGCTTTATGGATTTTCAAACATCATGTAGTCATCAAATACATTTTGGGTAGGGTTCTCTTGAACTGATTTGCTTCTCATTCTGTCCATTGTTGCTCAGTACACAGTGGTTGTCAAAGTCACTGACACTGTGCCTATTGTAGGATACTTCACAAAAAATGTAACTTTAGTTTTTATAATTTAATCCTTGATGTTACTTACCATATCCTTTGCAGCTTGTCTGAAACTCTCCTGTAACTCATCTCGACTCAAATTTTCAAACATTTTAGGAGCTTCACCTGGTGGGCGATTACAGGGTCTGACCAACTTAGTCAAAAGACCATCTAAATGTACCTGATGGTGTCTAATAAGTTCAACAGGTCCATGGAATTGTTTACCGTCCTCTATGGCAATCATACCGTTCTTTTTCTTCTGCAGGTTGTAATGGTACACAGCATGGTTGAAGCATAATGACAGTGCATAGCAACCACTTTCATTGAGTTTTTCCCTCAAAAGAAACAATCCATTGCTTGATCCTTGTCCTTGTAGTAGTTCCTCAGCATTTTCTCGTGTGATTCGTCCATGGAAATATTTTTGGTTGTACGGATCCTCACCCAATGCCCTGGATGCCATTTTATTTCAAATTCAGTTGTTTACACAATAATAGTAATATCAAAATACATATGACAGAAGTTCAGACTTGATAGTCTATCAAAATAAAATCCATAAAAATGGTTGTCACATGTATTGTTTCAAAATTCAAATGTCTTT
This sequence comes from Glandiceps talaboti, assembly GCF_964340395.1. Lineage (NCBI taxonomy): Eukaryota > Metazoa > Hemichordata > Enteropneusta > Spengelidae > Glandiceps > Glandiceps talaboti. The sequence continues at coordinate 25,183,510 of NC_135554.1, read as the reverse complement.
GATTCAGGTACAAATGCTCTAGTTCATCTGAAAAAAAAGAAGAGTTTTGTGTATTACATTGACAATCATCCTTATTATGTTCATTGATCAGTAAAACTATATCACCTAGTGGTAAAGCCAGTACACAAATAGTTTGACAAAGCCTGTTGACCTGAAAGTGATCATAATTTTTTCCTAAAAAAAGTGACACCTACATAATTCTTGGAAGCTGTCAGCTATAAATACTTTTGATGATGAAATCTAAAGACAGCTTCCAGTGTACCCAATGGCAATCACTGCTGTGTATCATTTCCAGCCTGTCAGTCAATATTCTTACCAAACAATTGCTAATTAGAATAAGTGTCCAATTTCCACAATATTGAATATATACTGATACCAACAATTCAACATTCATGAACAGAATCAATGGTGAACTACTTCTGCAACGTTGCGGCTAGTCGACTTTTCACTGTTCATATTTTCGTTGAAATGTCATTACATGATAATCATGTACAGTGTATATATACGCAAACCTGTAATCGGTATGATCATGGAAGTAGGAAAACATACTTCCATGGTAGTCATTGGTTAGTCTATCAGCTAGCCCTCGGATGTTCTTCCGATAAAATACGACACACCGCCGAACAACGCTATCGAGGATGGAACATCCGAGCAGGTCCTCACATGCGAACTTCGTTCGCTTATAGTTATAGCATCGAAAGAAAGCCCGAACGTCTAGCAGCAAGACTAGAAAACATACTTCCATGGTAGTCATTGGTATGACAAAGTGTGGAATATTTTACCGAGACCCATGGTTGGTTCGAAGGCACTGTTTTGTGTGACAAAACATAAAACGAAACCCCACTTCCTTGTCCTGTGTGTTCAGACGCGACGACATAATCATGGACCCTACACGAAACGTACGAACTGAAGAAGTCAATCACCCACTACTACCTGGCCATATGCCCCGCCTCATTGTTTTCAACATGTCCAGTACCTACCTAGTACTACAGGTACCTCGGCCAATACAGAACTAAAACTTCAAAAGACGCGTTCATATTGCCATTATCCGCATTCAGAACGATTATACGCATGCAACACACATTATAAACTATAGCAGCCTGGGGAAAGTGGTGGGTAAAGATTAGCTGCCGCAAAACAAAGGTAATGTTCGCTGCAAAACGTCAGAGTAACCCGCACCATTTTGGACTTCGGCTGGAACTTTGAGGAAGAAGTAAGTTGGATGTTTGGAACAGTGGCCGGCCCCAGTTCATTGGTTACTTCAACACAAATGTTAAATATATGTATTTAAGACCAAGTTAATATACTATACTTACTGTAACGTAATCTAATTCTTGCTTCTAAAGGAAAATAAACAGCAGTGATCAGTACTTTAGGATTACTTTGGCCACGAAACACACTTCCTTATACCGTGGGTCACGTGACAAACCCGGAAATACTATATTGTGGTTCATACCATTTTAGAACTCGGGGTTGGTAAAATTGTAATTTTCCATTTTCAGTTGATCTTGATCTGCATTTGTGCGTCGTCTCTCATCTCAATTCTTATGTGAATACCAACGTTAATTGTCTCATTTTTACCTTAATATTTAATAATTAATGACATTCCTTGCTGTCCCTCAGAAGTGAATTAGAATGGTGTAATCGATCGGTCAAGTGGACTGGAGAAGAAGTGTGCACTCCACTGTTCCTTATGATCATGGAAAATTTAGAAAAGAAAGACATTGATGATAAGGTAATGTTAATAACTGCATACACAACTATTCATTAACGTGTAGACATCGCCATCTTTTGTCCTTGCGATGTTCAACTCAACGCATGCAAAGGCTGCGTGGAGGGATTGGATCTGTGAATGGGACACGTTCACGCATGTTCACGTCGTTGTTACTGCGCCCTCTTTGGCCAAGACATGAAGTCAGCTGTTGGATGTATATGTATATACTAATTACTATATGATTTGGCCTGTAATATAAATACTGCTAGTGAGCATTGGCTGGGGACATTTTTTTCCATCAAGCACCCAACGATATATTTACTGAAAACTGTTCAATTACTTATAGAGACACTGTACCTGTTAATCTCGATAAATTGTTGAGCCATAGGCTCTTCTTACACAATGCCAAGATGGAAAAATGTATAATATTTACATTTAATTGGTTGTAAATTGACAGTCAACCTGGGGAGGGGGGGGGGGGGTTATATACATGGAATGCCCAGGTGTACAATGTTGTAACAAGGAAATGTAGCTACTTAGTAACAGTATGCTGACATGCCAGGCAATTCCCAGGTGTAGAAACATTATGAAATGTAGTTATTGCAGTGTGATGACAGCATGGACTGAGGCAATTTTGTTTGTCCTAGGCTGATGCAGTCATTTGACAATATTGACACTTCATGTCTGAATTTTCAAAACAATGAAATGAAACTACTTAAGATATTACATACAACACAATCACACAATAGACCAATGATACATTAATTAAGTTGAGATTTGAAATCTGTTGTATTGTAGGGTGAATCAGTGGAAATTGATATAGAGACAATAGACAGTGCTGAAACAGACAAATCTGATGGTGAGAAAACAGTGGTTGAAGGTATCAAGCCTAATGAAGAATCTATCAATACCTGTTATTGTGGTCAGGATAAAGATGGTCAGCTGACATTAACATGTGAACAATGTAAAAGAGTTTATCATATTGGTAAGTTGGAGAATGACATACATGGTGGTGGTGGTGGTGGTGCTGGTGGTGGTGGTGGTGGTGGTGGTGGTGGTGGTGGTGGTGGTGGTGGGGGTGGGGGTGGTGGTGGGGGTGGTGGTGGTGGTGGTGGTGGTTCCAGTAGCAGTGGCAACAGCAATGATGATGATAACAGTGACACCATCTGTGATGTCAGATGACAACAACAACAACAATGATGATGGTGATGGTAGTGGTGGTGATGATGACGATGATGATGATGATGATGATGATGATGGTGATGGTGATGGTGATGGTGATGATGATGATGATGATGATGATGATGATGATGATGTTTGTATAGTGATTATTTTATCATTTTGCTGTTTATGAATGAAAAGATATAACATTTACTGAGAGTTAAACATAGCTAGAAGTGCTAGTGTGGAAATCACACTTTTCAAATATTTGTTCATTCTTCTTTCATAGGCTGTCTTAAATCAGGACGTCCCGGTTCATTGGAAGGTGACAATTTTTATAAACTGTTATGTGAAAACTGTAGTCCTGACAAGACAGAAGAAACTACGAGAATAAGATTAACTTGGTATAGTATAATATATCAGATTTGTAGAAATATTAGTCAAGCTGGTAGAGATTAAATTCAGATTTAGGTTCAAACATTTGATTTGTTTGAAGTCATGTTTAGTGAAATTTGAACTAAATCTGTCATTCTCCATCAGCTGCTAGCTCTTATTGGTGGTAAAGTCATGTGACAAACATGTGACAAGTCAAACTGGCACACAGTCTTGGGGAAAAGTAATACACCAATGGAAAATTGATGGTTTTCACACCTTGATGTGAATGGCTTCCACCACACTCATCTTGAGAGAGTAGTTTTCTGATGTTATGGCTAAGTTTTGTTGAGGCCGGTGGTGTGACCTGTATTAACTCGTCCTTTGATCAGGTGACTTGTCACATGACATGACCATCACTGTTTGGTTGATGTATTTTGACAATGAAATAGGTTGATCTGTGTTTAAAATAGATTGTCATAAATCTAAATGATGAAAAGACAGTGTTTACAATTGTAACTTAGCTAAAGTTCTATTAAGATTCTGCATTGTCAAGCTAGGAAAAGTTAGATTCAATACTAGATATCAAAAATTCTGACAATAGATGTCTGATACAGATAGCTACCTACACAGATTTTCAAATAAATGGTTTTCAGTTGGTTTATAACTTGTTTTTAATATTGAACTTGTGAGTTGGAAATCTTCCAAATGCATTCATCTAATTGTCAAAGTATTTAATTTGTTAATGTAGGCAGCAAGTTGTTATTATGACACTGTATAATCTTGGCCTCAAGACAAGTGGTAGAATGGGATATTTCCGTTGGAAGGAAGACATATGTGTCTTCATTGATAAACACTGGAACCAATTCTTTGGAGCAAGGTATATTTACTATTCAGTGATTTCAAAAACCCATTGACCTAGAGTTATTTTCTGCTTTCGTATAGTATTATGGTTTAACCGTTTAATCAAATAACCCAAGTGGTTTTTTTGACAAATGAATTTTATTTTTTGAGACTTGTGTTGTTTTCATTGTATGTAAGTAGTTGATATCAGAAAGTGTAATAAGTCCTGGTTTAACTAGTCTAGTTCCTGATGGACCGTATTCCAATTTTACACCAGCATTATCTAAATCGGAATACGGTCCGTGAGGAACTAGACTATGTTTTAACTCATTCCAAATCCTCATGATTTTGTGGTAATTTGATTCATAAACAATATCACATAACATTTTACACAGTATGTACACCGATTTAGCCACTAAAAACTAGAATGTAGTCAAAGTAAAGAAAGAAGAGAGTTTGGCATCCCATGATATATATACTATGACATTTGTCATAGTCTAGAATATATTGTAACCCCTCCCCCCCCCCCCAAATAAAAAAAAAAATTCTTAATTCCCCAACTCCTTTTTTTCCAACTCCGAGTCCCTACCACATACTTGTGAAATATTCTTACATCGAAAGTAAGAGTCTTGTCAGTTTTATTTCTGATTTCAGTACATTTGTCTTGATTATGATTTGGGCTGATGAAATTGTATCTTGGTAACTTTTTCAACTTTGAAATCTTGTAAAGACTTCGCACTGTAATAATTTGTTCTGCCATATTGGATATTTCCTGTCAACTGGCGGAAATGATATCACATTTACCACAATCTCTGTCATTCAAGACAAAGTCTGACTGAGCTTTTCCTGTAAAGGCTCATGTTTGTTTTGGCTTTATCACACAGATGTAAAAATTGAAATATCTGCTCATTAATTGAACTGTATGAGAATTTTAAAACAAGAATATTGTCAATTTCATCACTAGGACACGAACATCCACTTTCCATGGGACTGTAGCTGGTGTCCTATCAACAGGAAATAAAGTCCATTTCAGATCTGGTGCTTCTGAGTTTGGAGAGCCTGGATGGTGGTCATTGGTGGAAAACAGACCACCACAAAGACCTGATATCACATGTAAGGGATCTCATAGGATTTCTGTATACAAATATGACATAATATGTAATATTTAATAAATTTATGTATGAATGAATATTATTGTGTTAGTGGTAGAACATGGAAAAAATAATAAAAATGAAGTTGGAATGTAGTCTTGTTTTCCCTCATTTAGGAAACGTGTATATATGATACACTCACTTGTACAAATTCAATGTGTGATATTCTTAATTATAAAATAATGTAAGATTTAAATTTAAAACATGGAAGTGCTACAATTGTCTGTCAGTGTTTTCCAATGTTTCAAAATGAGTTAGACAAGTAACCAATGGTGTAATTGTTACAGAGAAACAGAACCAGGGAAAATATGTGTAATTTGTAAACATGGCATTCCTAACACATATTGTGATTTCTCATCAGTGTCTGGAGGACAGAAAGCAAGTGGTCCAAAACGACAGAAGATAGTATTTGAACCGACAATCAAAGTAGAAGGATTGAGAGCAAGAAAGAGAACATCTTCAGTAGAGTCAGCTATTGAACTCAAAGAGAAGAGATCCAGAACACAGGTAGTTGACAATACTAATGACACATGTAGTGACAATACTGATCACACAGGTAGTGACAATACTGATCACACAGGTAGTGACAATACTGATCACACAGATAGTGACAATACTGACAACACAGATAGTGACAATACTGATCACACAGGTAGTGGTAATACTGATCACACAGATAGTGGTAATACTGATCACACAGATAGTGACAATACTGATCACACAGATAGTGACAATACTGATCACACAGATAGTGGTAATACTGATCACACAGATAGTGGTAATACTGATCACACAGATAGTGACAATACTGATCACACAGATAGTGGTAATACTGATCACACAGATAGTGGTAATACTGATCACACAGATAGTGACAATACTGATCACACAGATAGTGACAATACTGATCACACAGATAGTGACAATACTGATCACACAGATAGTGACAATACTGATCACACAGATAGTGGTAATACTGATCACACAGATAGTGGTAATACTGATCACACAGATAGTGACAATACTGATAACACAGGTAGTGACAATACTGATCACACATGTAGTGACAATACTAATCACACAGGTAGTGACAATACTGATCACACAGATAGTGACAATACTGATCACACAGATAGTGACAATACTGATCACACAGATAGTGGTAATACTGATAACACAGGTAGTGACAATACTGATCACACATGTAGTGACAATACTAATCACACAGGTAGTGACAATACTGATCACACAGGTAGTGACAATACTGATCACACAGATAGTGACAATACTGATCACACAGGTAGTGGCAATACTGATCACACAGGTAGTGGCAATACTGATGATGTAGTACACGTCACAGACTCACACAGACACACACACACATGTACACACACACACACACACACACACACACACACACACACACACACACACACACACATTGTCAGTTGATATTTTATTGACTTTCAGGAAGCCAAAGACATCAGGAAAGCCAAACAGATTGAACCAAAGAGGTTGGAAGAGACACGAGAATGTGTGGAGAACTTACAACAACGATCAGGGGTTAGTAGAAAATATACAATATAGATAATTTACAGTATACAGTAGATTAGAACAACAAAGGTGAGAGTTTCCTTTGTAGAGATTTCATTGATAAAGTATCATGGTTAAAAACTTAATTTATACAAAATGTGCATCTACTCTTTGATATGCTTTTAAGACTGAATTATCTTGAGAATTAGAAAATGTCCTTTCTTAAGAAAGGTTCAAAGCCTTCATCTGGCAAACATCATGTAACAATACATGAACTGTCAGGTAGAATACACCTCAGGAACAAACTTCCCTGAAAATCAGAGTTTTAATTCTCTCCAATATGAAAGCTTGCTCTTGTTCCTTTTGAAATAATAAAAGAAATTTCAGGGTTCACCATCTTTGTGTCAAGGAAATCGTCAATCTGTTATTTCCCCACAGTGTTAACAAAAAATTTGGAGGCCATATTGGATTCTAAAAATGACTAAATTTTGGTATCATTTCGACCTCTATTTCAAAAATTCTTTGGAGACCCCAGAATCTTTTTATTGATGTTAACTGATAATAAGTTGGTGTTTTCATGAACAAAGTAACGGTAAAAGTTGAAAGAGTTTATTTTCAGATTGACATTCTATTCTCCATTGTCAATAGGGGAGTGCATTCATCAGACTACACATTTTGTCATTGTTTGGCCAGGACAACCTGGTCCTCTTTTGGACAGTACATGTATTGTGCATGTAAAAAACAAAAGATGGCCACACATTCAAATGGAAAATCATCTCATTTGTGTGGATTCAGCATTTATCACTAACAGGATGATTCACCTATTTAAATCACACCATTGCAGTACTGTCAGGACTCAAGAATGTCTAAAAAAAAATTGTTTACTTATGTAGTATTCTTACACTGTGGAAGTGATCTTTGATTTGTGACCTGTCCTCAAGTTATCATGGCCTTATAAATTTTGTCAAATAATCAATCATACCATTATGTCTACGAGTCTTTGTATTTCTAAATACCGCACTAAGTCAGCTTACACAAAAATTATGTTCACTGAGGAAGTGAGATTTCATGGTCACGAACGTGGCTTTTTGATGAGTCACCTCATTCTTTACCAGATCCTAACGCATTAATACCATAACTGTCATTACAGGCTTCCATGCCAACTGTACCAGATACTGACACATTAATACTGTAACTGTTATCCCAGGCTTCCATGCCAACTGTACCAGACCCTGACACACTAAAACTATAACTGTTATCCCAGGCCTCCATGCCAACTGTACCAGATCCTGACACATTAATACTATCTGTCATTACAGGCTTCCATGCCAACTGTACCAGACCCTGACACATTAATACTATCTGTCATTACAGGCTTCCACACCAACTGTACCAGACCCTGACATATTAATACTATAACTGTTATTACAGGCTTCCACACCAAATGTACCAGACCCTGACACATTAATACTATCTGTCATTACAGGCTTCCACACCAACTGTACCAGACTCACCATCTGTACTTAGTCTACTAGGAGCAGAGGATAGTTCAGACTCAATGGTATCTAGTATGCTGTCAGAAAGTGATCTCACTCCTGAAGGTAAATCTGAGATATTCCATGAAAGGTTTACCTCAAACTAGAGAAATCATGTCATGACATAAAGGTAGATGAGAGCTATCAGTAGTTAGAATGTGTATTACCTCAAAATAGAGAAATCATGTCATGACATAAAGGTAGAGAAATCATGTCATGACATAAAGGTAGAGTAATCATGTCATGACATAAAGGTAGATGAGAGCTATCAGTAGTTAGAATGTGTATGGTGTAGTTATATTATTTGCCGACAAGAAAATACTGCTGGCATAAATATATCGGTTATCATATTGTGATATCAAACTATTTGTCAATTGATATGATAGTTAAAAATGATTTATAGAGTGCTTAGTATTCATTACAAAATGTTCTATGGTACTGTATACTGACAAGTCACAGATAAAGTCTCTGTAATAGTTAAATTTTGAGTCTTGCTTTAAAGATTCAAATTTTTGGTTCTGTATGGATATCAGCCAGTAGTTGATTCCAAAGGGTTGCAGAAGCATACTAGGTGCATGATCAATCACTGTAGGATTTAAATCTAGTTCTTGGCACTTTGAGCACGAGAGTGAGTGTGAGTGTGAGTGTGAGTGTGAGTGTGAGTGTGAGTGTGAGTGTGAGTGTGAGTGTGAGTGGCATGTGAGTGTAAATGTGTGAGTGTGAGTGTGAGTGTGAGTGTGAGTGTGAGTGTGAAAGTGAGTTCATGAGAAGAACCTAGAGTTTGTGATAAGTTGAAGAGACTTGAAAATTTGATTGTGAGAGTTGAGAAATGCAATGGAAGGAGACTGTAAAGTATTTTTTTTTTTGAGGTAAGGCCCAAATAAAAAAGTTGTTTGGTTCCGGTTACCCGACCACACCTAGTTTTTCATGCTGACCCTAAACTTTTTTTTATGTATTTGAGAAAAATAATAATAAAATCACAAAAAATCGTGAAGTCTCGCAAGAAATAGTGGGCGCGGAAACTGACATCCACTTAAAAAGACAATATAAAACAGTTACTATTCTTCCAATCTGTAATGGCTGTACATCTGATAGGAAGAAATAAACAACACAGAGACCATTTGGAAAACAATGGAAAACCCGAACTGGACACTCGCACATAAAAAAATGTAATAAAATAAAATAAAAAACCTACCTACCCCACCTATTTTAAAATTGAATGTAATCAGAACCACACAATTTTTTTTTATGCATAAATGGTTCTACAGCCAATGTATCAGCAGTTTTGATGATAGCTCAAACCTGTTTCTTTGTACAGCTACTGTACCAGCAGTTTTGATGATAGGTGATGAGGAACCTGGTGATGACCTTGACCTTGACACAGGAGTCATCCTATCATCACCACTACCATCACTACCGACAACAACCATAACAACAACCCTACAAGATGCAGAAAAGAAAATCAAACAGGAGAGGCAAAGTGAAGAGAATCTTGAGAAAAGTAAAGAAATGAATAGACAAGAGGAAAAAGATACACTTGAGGAGGAGTGTTCCGAGGATGTTGGTAGCTCAGAGAGAAAGGAAGAACAAAAGAAAGACACAATAAGAAGGAGAGTTAAACTGAGTGAAGTGGTTGGTCAACAAAATCAACCAAGGTATGCAGTATGTTTTGGGATAATTGGAGTCAGGATATACATATTTTTAAAAAAAAATAAAACTTGGACTCTATGAATGGCATTCCCAGCTTCAGCCTGGAAATATACCGATACATATACATGTTACATATGAAATTAGTCTTTCTTCAAAATTCTTGCTGTTGTTTACCGCTGCCTGTCATTATTTGTGAATTGTCTTTTGACAGCAGTTGTCTCAACAGATATATCCTTATGATCAGAATGGAATTGCTCAGATAAAACAAGTTCAGACAAAGCATAGCCAGAAAGTGTCTAGAAGGGACAGTAGAGATTATACCTTTACCATGAATAATCATACAATAATCATATTTTTATACATATTTTTTTCCTTCTGTAGAATATTACTGATGAGTGTATATGAAGAGAAACAATTGTTGAAGAAATTGAATAGTTGTATTGATGCCGTTGAAAAAACACCAGAAGCTAATAGATTGAGAAGAAAGTTGTTAATAAGACAGGTAGTGTAATTAGAACTAAATACTTCAACTTTATTGGACATTCTCACTTTAAAACTATAACTGACACTCATCTTAAATAACAGTATGCATCCACTAAGACAAGAACTTGATGACAGACAAATCAACAGAAGTGGTCGACTGAGGCTACCAGTTGCTGGCATTTGTCGTTCTGTGAAATCTTGCATGCCACAAGCAATTAAACTTTTTAATGCCAAACAAGATACTTAAATCACTTCCACTGGTCTTTTTTGTATTCAACTTTTTATCATACCTTGCTTTTCTCTGTCATGTGCAAATATTTTTTGGCCTCAAAAGCTTGCAAGTGTGCTGGGTTTTGCAATTGCTTGCAAGTGTGCTGGGTTTTGCAATTGCTTGCAAGTGTGTTGGGTTTTGCATGCCACAAGCTTGTAACAAAGAAACTGAAACTTCACTACCGGGTTTGCAAGCATGTGCAAGCTTGGTGCAATCTTCAACTAGACCCTACAAGCTATCTACAAACTTGTTGCAAACTTGCGCATGCATGTAGCAAACTTGTGACTTTCGTACAGGATGTTGCTCTGCTATTCAAAGTGATAAGAAACAAAAAATGGTTATAAACTGAATATTAAAAAATGCTAACTTGGCATATTTCTTGTTTATATATTCATTGTGTTTGACTCTCTCTATTATCTCTCTTTACCTGTATGTCAGGAAAAACGAGAACGAGGACTGCCATTGTTTGATATTGATAAGTTTATGCTGAATTCACTCCAAAGGGTGTGTAATATTACACCCATAGAAAGGATGGAAAATGAAGGCTCTCCAAGTAAAACCCTCAATCCATTCAACATACCAACAAGACAAGCTGGCGACTTTAGAGTTCTTGATCGGTTCCAGGTTGGTTGCTATAGTAACATTGACTACAAAACACACCATGTTGCAAAGACTGAAGCCGTGCAATTGTAGAAGTGAGCAGACGCTGAATAGACTCAGTATTTAGTGTCCTAAAATGTTACACTCACACTAACAGCGAAATCAAAAAGTTAGCACTTGACCTGTACCTACCCAACAGATCATATTAAAGTTGACATTAACACCTTGTGAAGTTTTCTCCTCATTGTTATCAGGTATGATAGCTTACAACCAAGTCACTAAATGCTGAATGTCTATGTAATTTATGTACATGAACATGTGTGTAAATGTATATGCAAAATGTTTTGTGACACACAATGTGTGTTGTGTCTGTGTGCATATGTGTGTTTGTACGTGTGTGTCTGTCTGTCTGTCTGTCTGTCTGTCTGTCTGTCTGTCTGTCTGTCTGTCTGACTGTCTGTCTGTGTTGACAGTTCAGGTAATCTGTATCTGTTCATGCTATAGTGGTCAACAATGCATTTTAGAATTGGCTGAAAATTACATTCACATATATTTTTTTTTAGATTTCCCAGCATACAGTTAAGGCACAACAGCAGCAGTATTCATCATTTAAAGCCAGGCTTGTAGGCAGTGATAATACTACAACTCTACAAAGTGTATGTAGTCCATATACAGCAAGGTAGGTCAACTCTTGTCCTGTATTTTTTGGCTCTTTTGATACATGAATGATTCTTGTATCACCATTCAACTGTGTATACCATATTATCATAGATACACTTTCTGGCCATCTTCAAGGATACATAGCAAATTGCTCAATAACTTATAAAGTTTTGTATCTAGAGACACCAATCACATGTCTGTACATATGTATATCAAGGGAAGCTGGATGCAATGCTTTGACCTTGACCTTCATCTTCAAGATCAAGTAGCAAATTATTCAATAACTTTGGAAATTTTATAACTAGAGACATCATTCAAATGTGGCCTCACACATTGTTAGAAGTAGCATACTATTTTGACAGACTTCTGACTTTGAACTTTATCGATAAAGTAAATGTCAAATTTGATCTTGCCAAATAACTTCAAAATTTTGTTTATAGGGTTGCCATTGAAATTGTATACACTAATTATTAAGGGTGACCTTTCTGATAAGATTCTTGGACTCTAATTCTGAAATCATTTAACAGCACAGTACATGTCATGTTGGGAATATGGGCTTGAACGGAGAAGACTTTTTGATACTAATGACATTATCTAAGGGTTGTAGCTATTCTCGCTCTGTTTTCTAGCCATCATATTGGAGTATTTTGGACTTGATGAAATACACATACACAGTTTTTCAGGTGATACTATTTGTGAATTGTGTTATGTATCTACCCCCGGTATCTTACAATTATGGTAATTAATGACAACAACTTCAACGAATCAGTAAAGGTCTTCCAAAGGCTGTGCACTATATGCAATAAGCCTGACCTCACAGTTTAAAGTCACCATTTACTTTGTCTTTGTAGAGTTCTAAAACCATTTATCAGAAGAGATTATGAGTCCAAACCATTGAAGTTACAGTTAATGCAAGAGATATGGGAGTATAGAAAGACTGTAGAACCTGGCTATGAATTACCAGCACCAGCACCAATAGATTACTGCTATGTCAGACCACAACATATCCCATCAGTCAATGCAATGTGTAGAGAATTCTATTGGCCAGGCATAGATTGTAAGTATTTTGAACTAGTGGTTACAACATGATGAATGTGACTTGTGTGCTTCTAATAGGGAACTTGCAATCCTGACTGAGCAAGCTCAGATGCAAAGGACTATGGGATTATCTGTGGTTATCATAATACCTAATCAGGAGCTACCGATAAAATAAACCTCCCACAATGGTCAGGGCAACTATGAATTTATCATTTGTGGTTAAAAACAATGTAATGTAACATTATTGTTTACAATACTATTTTATTAGTATTTATTATCACATTTCCCATGATGCAACATTCAACATGGCAGGTTTGCAAGTTCCCTATTGGAAGTATAAACGATGAACTTGTCCTGATGTATTCACATGGACTTAGCTACAGTAGTCACAACTTTGACTGCATTCCCTACTTATTACTAGAAATTCAATTCATTTCAATATAACTTTATTGTCCTCATTGGAAATTTTTCTTCAGCTTAATTCACCGCAAAAGACAAAACTATAATTTACACACAAAATATAGACAACTGAAGACGGAAACACTGATATACATACAATAAAGGAAGTAAAGAACAGAATGTAAATGAGCACAGTAAGACGTTGATACGTTAATTCTAAGATACCAGCGGACTATGAACCTGAATTAAGAAGGCTTATTGCGCTTGGTAGAAATGACTTCTTTAAAATGTTCTTGATATGAGGGCAAGAAGTACTCTATAGGAGTATAGCACCTGCCAGAAGGCAATAATTCAAACTGAGAATGCAGAAGGTGAGGGAGGTGTCCAATGATAGCCATAGCTAAGATATTGTAAAGTTCACATAATTGATATTGCAGTCTCCCTATGATCTTTCCTAATATGGTATAAATCATGATGTATTTTCTACCATTATCGTGTGTTTCCTTCCTCACAGTGTCAGAAACTCTTCAATATCCTGACTTTAGTGTAGTAGCATTGTATCAGAAGGTTGTGATTGGCTTTGGTTTTATGGTACCAGATGTGAAATACAATGAAGCATATATCTCATTCCTATTGGTCCATCCAGAATGGAGGAATGCTGGGATAGCTACATTCATGGTTTATCATTTGATACAGGTAAGATTCAAATTCAAATCAGTGACAACACAGTGTAAGAAAGCATTTTGTCATGTTATTTTAAATGGTGTCGTCATGTCAAATATTTTTCCAAAACGTAACAAAAACCAAATCGAATGTTATTATTATCATGTCAATTCTTTTCCAAAATGTAACAAAAACAAAATCGAATGTCAATTTTTTTCAAAAATGTAACAAAAACCAAATCGAATGTTATTATTATCATGTCAAATTTTTTCAAAAATATAACAAAAGCAAAATTGAATGTCAATTTTTTTTCAAAAATGTAACAAAAACCAAATCGAATGTTATTATTATCTTGTCAAATTTTTTCAAAAATGTATTAAAAACCAAATCAGTGCTATTGTCATATGATGTATATACCATCTGCTTAATGTTGCCAGAGCAATGGTTGTACAAAGACGATTATGTTGATATGATTAATATAGTAATTCTTAATAAGCTTCATCATGTTTATTGCAGACAAATGATAAAACATTTCATTTTCAGATGGAAAATTGATTAAAACATAACTTCCTTTCCCAGAACTAATACAAGAATTAGCACACCTGTAGAATAATGTAGCACTAAAAGTAAGCTATACAGTTTGTGTATTGTGGGGGTGGGGACGGGGATGGGGTGTCATCCAATTCTTAACCTGTAATACCCCTACCTCTGCTCCATTGATTTTAGTTGTATTACTTTAAAATTCAAATTTGCTGAAGAGTATAGTAATAATTTGATCTCATTGTGGTTTTTGTCTTTTTTACACTAAGGAAAGCATTTGGGTCAGAGAAACATTTTTCTGAATATGTTATAATTCTACTTTCAACTTTCGTGTCTTTTTTTCAGACATGTATGGGAAAAGATGTAACACTGCATGTGTCAGCAACAAATCCAGCCATGCTGCTCTATCAGAAATTTGGTTTCAAACCAGAAGAATTCATTTTAGATTTCTATGATAAATATTACCCTGACAACAGCAAAGAATGTAGACATGCTTTCTTTCTCAGACTAAGGAGGTGATACTTAAATTACACATGAGATGATGGTAATATCTGCACCTATGATTTCTTTGTTAGACTGAGGTGTATTTTTTTTATATATCAATGTGACAACTTGAGAGGCCATATGTGCATGGATCTCCAAGAAAGGTCATTTGTGATTTACAGTACGTCAGACCTCTTCACTGACCAGATATCCACAGGAAAGTTATTTCTGATCGACAGTAACAGGTGTACCACTTCACCAACCAATGAGATCTGTAATCTACAGAAAGGTCATTGACAGTAACAGGTGTACCACTTCACCAACCAATGAGATCTGTACATCTACAGAAAGGTCATTGACAGTAACAGGTGTACCACTTCACCAACCAATGAGATCTGTACATCTACAGAAAGGTCATTGACAGTAACAGGTGTACCACTTCACCAACCAATGAGATCTGTACATCTACAGAAAGGTCATTGACAGTAACAGGTGTACCACTTCACCAACCAATGAGATCTGTACATCTACAGAAAGGTCATTGACAGTATAAGGTGTACCTCTTCACCAACCAATGAAATTCACAGATATACAGGAAAAGATCAAGAGTAACAGTTGTTGCTCTTCACCAATACAATCAATACGCCAGAAGTGAGAACTGTCAACAAAGATATCATTTTGTACCTCAACACAATCTGACATAGCCATGAATGATACAGGGTTAGCTCCATATTAATGCAACCCAAGTTGAACACAATATCTAGAATTCACATGTTTTAGTTTATGAATGATATCCCCACCCAGACAGCCTTAAACTCCAAATTAAGGCACTGTTTTTGTACATAGCCAAGTTCTGAGGTGTGATTGTGGCTGACAAGTGTTGAATACCTGCTTGTTATTCAATACTATGGTTACTGATATCTAAAATTTGCATTATATGAAGATAGTTTATGATGGGACAGCAACAACATCAACCTGTCAAAAATCTGCAATTATGATACAATTATCCTTTTACACCAAGTTTGTAGTCTTGAATTCTGATAGTAAACTAAGTTTTGAACAGTATTCTGTGTCCTATTTTGTCTGTATTGAAAGAACCACTTTCAGCATGGATACCACATAATATCACACACTAACTTCCAACTTGTGCTTATTTTAATTACCTATATCATATACCCAGTATAGTATCCAATGCAATTCAATGGAGAGCATGCATATCGAACCCAGGCAATAATTTTCCATATCACGGCCCGTCACACTATGCCCAAATATGGCAAGTGGTGCACTCATTGATATCCATTCACTCAGTGATTTGGCTTTGTTAATTTCTCCACTATTTCGACTTCTGCGAATAAAATAATATTTCAGTGCCAATTTATGTGATTATGTGATTCAAATGATGATCCTGTGTCACTACATGGGGTATATGATAAAACCTTTATGGCCTGGATATGGGTTTTGCCGACCTAAGTAGTACTGCTTACAGACCCTTCAAAAGTTGGGATCTTCCACTGTACAACTCGGTCTGCAAAACCCATATCCAGGCCATAAAGATCATTGATACACACCAAGGATGTACTAAATACCCATGTCACACTTACAATCTTCATCAACTAAACACAAAATTGACAAAGCAGGGTGTAGATTTTATCTGCAATTGAAATTGAAATTTTTTGAAATTGAAATTTATTCCCCACAAGAAATAAACATACAGAAAAGAAGTTGTGGGTGAGAGACTAGAAAATAGTTTTCGGAAAACTAATCGAGTCTAGCCACTCAATTTCAAAACCATCGAATTGCATATCACACAAAAAATGTGGTGACTGTAGTTGCTCAAATTAACACTGATTAATACCCAGTCAGAAAACAACAAACAACAATTGTTCACATTAATAAGAAAACAGATGAACACACTACGGTGATGCGAAATGTACATGTCAACTGGTTAAAGCATCATGAAAACGCAAATAACTAATAGCCTTAATATGTACTTAGAATCCAGTGCTTATATTTTGATTTAAACCTAGCCCTGTTGGGAATATTTCTGATATAGTTTGGTATTTTGTTCCATAGCATGGGACCGGCAAATTGAATTGAAGACTGGCCAAGTCGGCTAGTATATTTTGGAACATGAAGGTCTCCTCTTAATTTACAATGAGTATTACAATCATGTGCAATAAAAGAAAAGTAGTTATGGAAGATAGGTGGAAGATTATTGTTTAGTGTTTATAATGTTTATTTAGGCAAATAATTTATGTTTATTTGGGCAAATTCAGTTCGACATACACATTGTCAAATTTAATGTACCGGTATATTGATGAAATGTAGTAATTGATAAAATGGAAACACAAACTATATACAGTTTGGTGGTCAAAGAATTTCTCAAAGGAAATGTTGTGATCTGAATGATAAAAAAACATGGCTTACAGTTATATGAAATATGGAATAGCTGACCATTTTTCAGTTTTGAGAATTAGAGAAATTTAAACCAATACACTGGACATAATTTAATAATCTGAGAATTGTTATGTACCATACAGTTCAAAGATTCCTTACTAAATGGACTTAGTACCAAGTTAGCACTAACACCTCATCAGCAAGTGCAAGCAATTCAACTTGAAGGGAAAATGTGTGCACCAGTGCTATGTCATCACAAGGCTAGCCCAATACCACCATGGAGTGAGTGTGGTGTTTTATGTCAGGCTGGTACTAGCATGTGTAAGCAACTTGAAAGGATAAATAATGCCAACGCATGCAATATATGTTAACACCAGGCTGGCACTAACACCTGATCAGCATGTGTAAGCAACTGGAGGGATTAATGCCTGGACCAGTACTTGACTCAGCCAGTGCTAACACTGTGCTGACACTAACATCTCACCAGCTTGCGTTCACAGCTGGAAGGGCAACTGTCTGAAACAGGCTGACACCAAAATAGCATATCGGAAAGGAATTGTTGAGTTATAGGGTATATATCGGGACAATGTAATGGACACCACACATCACATTAACCTGAACAACAATAGTGTATACATGTTTTCATTTAGTTAATAAACTGATACAGATTGCCATAGGGAACTTGAAAACCTGCCATGTTGAACGTTGTATCATGGGAAATGTGATAATAAATACTAATGAATTGGTATTGTAAACAAAACTGTTTCATTGTATGCAACCACGAATGGTCAATTCATAGTTACCCTGACCATTGTGGACGTTTTTTTTTATTGGTAGCTCCAGATTAGGTATTACGATAACCACAGATAATCCCATAGTCCTTTGCATGTGAGCATGCTCAGTCTGGATTGCAAGTTTCCTATTCAGAGTTGATACATGTATTTGGGGTTACAAACTAATGAAGGTCATTCCTTTATACTAAATACATAGTATAAATCAATGCATATAGATGGTGAAACAGGACAGAGTTCAAGTCAAATTGTCATATGGCATATAACCACTTGTGATTTCATAAAAGTAACTGGTTGTGGGGTTTCATCAGAAGAAAGATGAATGTGTAATATAAAGTCAATATGCGTAATTTTAAATCTGTTGTACAACCAAGATTTTTATTTCATTCAGTAGATCACAAAATTCCTGTGCTCAAGATACTATAAACAAATGAAATAATACATTTGGTATGTGTGATTTCATTAACTTTCCTTTCAAAACTGAAAATCTAGTGTCTACAGTTTTTCTCTTCCCATTGGAACACAATCTGTTCATTACATGTTTTTGAGCAAGACAACTGTATGGTTGCTGATATTATGTATGGAGGCCTATGAGTGACATTCAACAATGTTGGTACCAGTGTAAAGTACAGTGTCCTACAAGTGACATTCAACTACATTGCTGTGAGACAGGCAACTGTCAACCATGTTATGCTGAGTGTAAAATACAAAACCATCACACTAAATATTTGATTTACGTTTGTCTTGGCACAACATGTCTACAAATGCTATAGTGTCAACTTCTGACACTGTTCATTGATGGGCAAGATCTGGTCAGGTCATTGCAAGCCACCCCCCCCCCCCCCCCAACTATTTGATACTTTATCTATTGATAGACAATGAGCACCTTATAGGCTTGAATTATTGAAACCACACATAAATGTTGCTATGGCAATGCAACAAACCAAAATACGCAAAAAGCTAGCTAGAGTGAACATGGATAAGTATGGTCAGATTATAACAGTATACCATATCTGTTGTGATATCTTGAATTACTCCCATTATTCTTCCAAGTGCAAAATTACTCTGAAAGTCACACATTATTGAATTTCCTGAGCATTTTCCTCACAATAAAATTTTATGTGAATCTGGATGTTCCTCACACGTTTAAAATATATACAAATGTTAATAAACAATATGCGATTCTCATCAATTTCACTCTGTTATGGCGAGAAATAAAAATACCTTAAAACCTACTACCTCATACACACAAAAAAACCTAATACTTCTAAGTGATATATTTCAAGTAATATACTGGCACTGTCTAAAGCCGAGGGCTATACTTTCTAAAAGGCTGGATTAAACCTGCAATAGCTGCAACTGGGACATTTTTTTTCATCAAATAACAAAGATATAGTCACTAAAAATTGATCTGTTACTTAGAAAATAACATTGTATCTGGTAATTAGTGGATAATATTATCTGTAGGTAGTGTAGTGACAGATCACTTCATCCCAATTTCAACTGGTTCCATTTCAACTTGTTTCATTCTACTCACTCCAATGTTAACTCGCACTAATTTCAGCAGATCAGATTTGTGGGCTGATTGCTTGGTTTTTTTTTATTTTATGTGTTTACCATAAAAAATCTGGTTTTCTTACCAAACTGATGGAAGGATAAACCAAATTGAAAGTCAATATAGTGGATCGTCTACTGCACTGTAATGTCTTTTGTAACTGAAATCAGGAAACACAATCATGACCACATCGCACTAATCCTAATGCAACCTCACTGACTTCCAGGAATTGATCCCGCCAAACTTTGTACCTTATTTTATGATGGAAATCAAGATGAATGATGGGCACAAATAGCCAGGGAATCAGCCTTTTCGTTTTGATACATTCTATCAGTGCATTGCCAATTTTCACACATGTACATGTAAATTATATTGCAAAGATCTACAAATTGCTCTTACCACATGATTTTGAAAGGGATTGAGAAGAAGAATGAAAATAGGATGAGTTAATATTGGGGCGAGTTGAAATTGGGACGAAGTGAATGACAATCTGACTAGTCACCATGTTAAAACTTTACTAGTTATAACTGGAGTATCATTTTTTGATCAGAAACAACTGAAAACTGTTAAAACAATAATTAGACAGTGTACACGTTAATCAGTGGCTGATATAATCCAAAAGCTGTACAGAAACACGTTGAAATCATGATTGCCATTGAGGGTACTGAATTCAAGGTGCAAATCCAAAAATCAATTTGATTTGATTTTATCGTGCATACAGCTATAAAAATATATTTATCCACAGGTGGTGTGATCTGTTCACAGTGTATGATATTACAAGTAAGTTATTGTACCTAACACAGGTGATGTGATCTGTTCACAGTGTATGATATTATAAGTAAGTTATTGTACATACCAAACATATTTAAAAAGAATGTTCCAGTTACAGCTACTGCATGCTTTAACAGCAGTATTACAAGAATCATTTTGTACAGAAATACAGTGCATTACAGCGATGTGGTCTGTATCTTAGTTTATGATTCTTGGTGGTTTCTTTTGCTTCATTTTCCACAGAAACATATTGAATCATGTCTAGTGACTGGTGCATCTCATATAATGTAATAAAAACATGGCATAATATTGGGATATCAATTTCTTTTTTTTTTAAATGCCAGTGTCAGTTACCATGCTTCTGTAAGCATACTCAACCACCTCCACCATACTGTCTTGACACTGGTTTGTTAGGACTGTGTACTGAATATTTGCATTTACATACTGACTAGCTAGAAAGCCTACCTCAGTTACAGACTGACACTTTAATTGTACATCAACAGTTTGATAAAGTTTAGCATTTTCACATAGAAAGCATGATATGGTACAAAATTTGTATATTCATTCACATGTATTCTTTTCACACTATGTCTGTTACTACCAAAAGCAGAATGGCTATAAAGTTTAAATTATGCATCACAATACTTTCTGTGTCTCACACAAGGTTTTTTTTGTTACAAATTACATTAAAACAAAATACAGACACTGCTGGCATGCATGCATAATTATAAAAGTATACATTGTATCTCAGTGTGAATACAAATCAATGGATGAAACAAGGAAGATTCAACCACAAATTTGTTTGTGTTCACAGTGAGATAAAATGTAACCTGTCACATGTATGTGTGCTATCAGTGTCTATTTTGTAATTCATGACAAATGTAAAAACTTTGAGTCACCGGATTGAAACTCTGTAGTCTTCTTGGTTTAGTAGTATAAAAAGATATTAATTTTCTAATGTGGAGTCTTTGTCCTCCAATTTCTTAAGTCTCTTTCGTTCTACTTGAAGCAATAAATCTAATGCTGTCCAAATCTTTTTGTCTCCACTTTCACTCTGATTACCAGTTTGCTGTGTTTGTCTTCCAACTCCTTTGCCTTGTACTTGACTGAACTGAATCGGTGCAATTAGTCCAACAGTGTTAGGCTCCTGATGTTCTATTTCCATATTAACTGGAGTTATGTTGCCAGGTGAAGTGTTATCTGGAAATTTTTCAATGACAACATTATTTTCACTACTGGGTGAAGTATTCTCTGATATGGGATCCTGGTTACCTTTAACTGGTGATTTTTCTGTTTTAGTTGATTGAGTTTCACTATTTGTTCCCTCTTTCTGATCAGTACGTTTCTTCTTTAAGTGTTTTTCTTTATGTTTACGTTTGTGTTTCTTGTGTCGATGTTTGTGTTTCTTTGATGTTTTAACATGTGTTACTTCAATATCTGAATCACTGATTGAAAGCTTGTAGGTGTTTCTGTTTCTACGTCTACCTGTATTTTCATATGCTCCCATAAACTCAACACTGGAACTTTTCCTGTGTGATCGTGAATGACTTGTATGTCTTGATGAGTCGGATCTACTTCTACTCCTACGAGATCTGGATGTCAACTCTGGATAGTAAGAATGACTCCTTGAACTAGACCCCTCAGTCATGCTTGAGGTATGACTTTTAGATTTACTACTGTTTGTTTTGGTGGATGCTTTACTGAAATTTGAGCTACTAGTACTACTGAAATAGTGTTCATCATTTCCATGGTGATGTGTTCTGTGTCTGTAGTCCCTGATGGGTGAACGTGATCTGCTGTGATTGCGACTATACCTGTATGATGACCGTGAATGATGCCTTGACAAGTAAGCCCTATCACTAGCATCAGAGTCTGTTGACAGAAAGCTGTCACGACTGGAAGATCTATGGTAATGCCTGGAGGAGTAGCGATAGCTAGATTGCTTCACATGTTTTGTTTTCTGTTTTCTTTTACCACCTGGTTTGTCATGCCTATCTCTTCTTGGACTGTATGAATAATTGCTGTAACTACTACTTCTATCTCTATATCTGTACCTGTCACTACTGCGACTGCGACTGCGACTGGAACTACTACTGCTGTGCCAATACCTCTCACTACTATCACTGTGACTCCTATGATAATCATGATCATGTCTACTCTTGTATCTCCTTGAACTTCTTTGTCGTCCACTTTTCTTGGTTTTCTTTTTGCTTTCAGTACTAACTGAGTTTTTCTTCTGTTCTACATCTGATGACAACACAATAACAGCCTCAGGAGTACGCTGTGAAGTAGGTTTCACATATCCAACAAACATAACATCATTGCCATCAGAGATATCTGATTCTTCATTGTTATTTATTTCAGGTGGTTCTGGATTATGTGTATCTGAAAGTTCTTTTTTCAGCCTAGAACTTGATGAAGATAGCTGTTCTGAACTTGTTCCTGGTTGGGGCAGCACTCCAATTGTACTTGAAGTGCTAGGTTGAATATCTAGAAGATTAGACACAATGGGGATTTGATCCTGTGAACTGTCACTACTAGAAGAATCTGGTGATAATGAAATAAGTGGAATATCTTCCTGGATTATTCTAGCCTGTTGTCTTGGATTAACCTGTGAATAGTCATACTCCACATGTGTGTCATATCCCCTCATATCATAAGGTGACTGGGCAAAGCGTATCAATTCTTGAATAAACTGTTCAGTTCTGTGGTAAAGAAAGGGTCGGATATATTCCTGGAATTCTTCACTCTGCATGTCTACCTGAGGAACGTAAGACATGACTAGATTTGTCATGAACATAGCATGATCTGTATTGTTAGTGAAGAGCACTTCAAACTCCCTTCTCAGCCAAGGCACTAGTCTGTGCATACAAGCTGGGTTCCTACGAAAAAATTCTGCACTAACATTCCTGACACGAGCACGTGTAACTGGTGCACCATCAGAAAGTCCAAATGCATACACCAGTCGACGTCGATCAAATGCAGCAGCTTGTAGTCTTTGACGTTGAGACCTTCGAGTTGCCCGATTCAGAAACCAATTGCGACGGTGTGCAAGGTGTTGTCTCCTTTGTTCTGTTAGTGTACTTCTATACCTGAATCTTGCATCATTGGTGGCCATGCCAAGAGATCCATTGTGTGTAGGTGGAAGGTAGTACTGGTCATACATCTCATTGGATTTTATATTGTGTATAATGGACCGGAATGGAGTTTTACACAGTGGACAGGTTGCTTTGACCTTGGACCATTCTTGAAGACATACAAAACAGAAAGTATGGAAACAGCCATCTGTGAAAGACTTGTTTTCAAACTTTCCAAGACAGATAGAACAATTGTTTTCAGGGGATTTGGCGCCCTCTCTGTTATTTGGTGACTGAGTGTTATCCTTGTCACTAGTTATGCCTTTCTCATCTCCACTGCGGCTTGACCTTGGGGTCACTGTTGGCGATATGTCCATCTCTTCCATCATCTTTCCAATACTGTATATATTACTTAGTGATGAAATTAGTCAGGAGGGTCTTTAGCTGTCATGATGTATATTTCCTCACAGAAGCCAGAAAGCTGGATTTCAAAATCCTAAAACAGAACAGTACATTAAAATTTATAAATACAGTATTTAGTTTCTAATTATGCATCTAGTTATCATTACATGGACAACCTTAATCATGCAACTCTTTATTTTAATACAAGTAGCTTCACGACAAATTTGGGACTAATTAAAGCACAACATTTCAAAATATAGTTTATTTTCTTTAAAACTAACACAATACATGTTGGATACTTCTGCCTGAGTTTCTCTTTTACATTTTAAAAAAATCTATTCTAATCTATTATATATAGTATTGAATATAATAAATAATGTTGTGTAATGGACAATTAATACATCAGTGCATGGTATTTATCAAATACCCACACATTGTCACAACAAACATTTTCCGTATTATTAAATCTTATATGAGATAATACATTTTGACAGGAGAGAGAACTGATATTTTGCTGAATCACATTGCCAAGAAAATCTTAAGAAAATACTTGTTATGGAGTATCTGCTTCTGCTTTATACTGTGCAAAACACCTTGCAGTTATCATGCACGGGTCAAGTGTGGTACTGGAGTGATGTGATGAGTTTACAATATTTTATGTGCGTTGTTTACAATTCTTGTAAGTTTACTTGTTGAAGTGTTTTGAAAGAGTTGATCTGATTCTGTTTTATACTGTGCAAAATACCTATATGTCAAGTGACAAAATATTAGTTGATAAACTGTTTCAGACACGTTTAATATGATCAATAATGTATCATCCCACAATACCAGACTCAGCAGCCAAAACAATATTCTAATTTCTATATGTCCTCACAACCAAATTAATGACAATGTCCAAAGCATTATGACATGCTGGTGCAATCACTTTTCATAAGCTTACTGAAAAAGTTTTAAGACTAATTTATAGAAGCATAGTTTAAATGAGTGTTTCTGTCGTTTTATTGATCCCCTATATTGTATTTGTCTTACATTTGTATTTCTGTGTATGTTTTACTTATCCTGTTTTTGTTGTCTTTTAGAGGGGCCTGGGGAAGACTAGCTTTTAACTATTAAACCCAGTTATCTGTATGATTTTTAACCCTCTTTAAATAAAGTTTAAATAAATAAATAAAGCTGTTCTAGCATTGGCAGGTTTATTTCCATTCTTATGACATATCCATATTTGACGATGAGATCCTACTGCAATAGGGATTATCTGTACTACAAATACATGTATTTGTTTTGTCAACAAATTCTGAAATCTTTCCTCCCTTCTTTCTTTTCTATATTCTTCAGTATTGTAATATACCTATCTATCACTGAAGACAATGGTATGTAGCCCACGCACTGTAAAAAATATGTAGTACTTTATACTAGTCATCATCATGTACCCTCGGCTCGAACTGGGCTGGTCAAAGGTTGAGATCATGTCTACTTGTTCTTCCTGGACATCACATTTTACTCACTACGAAGTTATCAAGACATGTAACGTAGGTTGCGGTATATGACGATGACGGTAGACCGGCGATATTAATATGCTGATTAATAATGAGTCTGAACACGGATTATGGAAGGTGATTAGGGGTTCACGTTCGCTTGTATTCGGTATGGGGTACTACACAACATGGTAAGACTTAGTGAAGGGCGGTCCGAACTGATGATGATATATATGTACACACGTACGTCATTCTGTTTTTTCTACACCAGTAATGGAAACCTACCGAGACTAACACGGTCACAGACATGGACGGTTTACACGTAAATTAAAATAATGCTTTAAGTATGTGTGTACTTACTCTGCTTTGCTGCAAACACTGGGGTTACAAAACACGAAGGGACGAGAGAAAAAGAGTAAAGTCATCAAAGTGCGCCCGCGCAGTTCATTTACCAGTTAGCTTCCTGGTACCCCTATTGAATGACTTGATTGGTCATAATTTGGGACGATAATTTCGATTGGCCAATCAAAAGCATGGTTTCAAAGAAGAACATCGAATGAAGCCATACTTGAAAACAATGGTGGACACATACCGTTGATAGCTAACCCGTACCCGGTACCCGTTGCTGATTGTTCCGTGTGTAAACCAGTGAGGTATGTTTCCTGTGAAAGGTCTTGGAAGATAATTCAAGATGAACATCGTCGTTAGTAGGAACGCTACAGAAGTAATCATTGCATTGGTAAGAACATTGAATTTGGAAGCAGGTGTTTAAAAAGTATAATTTCAGTAAAATTTCACTATATAGTTTCGCATATAATTTATCAACTTTATTATGGGAATATTGGAAATAATGCTATATTATTGGTCAAATACTGATCATGCTAAGATATCTCTATTCTGTACTTCTGGTATTGTTGCAAGTGTGGTAATTGTAATATTGGTATAGTAAAATTGCAATCAATGTACCACATATTAGAATGCTTAAGAAATGCACCGAATTTTACACTAACCAGTAAACCAGTCTGTATACGTATGTGACTGGGCCACTAAAAAGGAACACGCTAAAAAGAGGAATTGTGACTTTTGTTTTGTGTGAACAAATTCAAGAACCAAGATTGTCCAGAATAATGTATAATTTCATGGCATTTATAATTATATCCAGTTTTGACAATTTTTCAGTGTATTTTTGTTTTATTTTATATTTTTTGTCTTTTTGAAAATAAAGTTTCGATTGTAGCAACTCACTCATGACCGACTGTAGTACTTACCATGACAAGTTTATGTTTTACTTAATACTGAACGTCTTTCCACGTCTTATGTGGAGATTTATATTTACTGAACATCTCATAAACATTGTGTGTTACAGTTTTTGTCGGCATTGGTACTCCTGACATGGGGCTTTGTAATATATGCTGGTAGAAGTGCAGCCACGAGAGTGTATCCAGAATTAGGCCTGCCTCCAGACTGGTAGTGGCCTAGCAGTAGGAGGCCAGCCTCCAGACTGGTAGTGGCCTAGCAGTAGGAGGCCAGCCTCCAGACTGGTAGTGGCCTAGCAGTAGGAGGCCAGTCTCCAGACTGGTAGTGGCCTAGCAGTAGGAGGCCAGCCTCCAGACTGGTAGTGGCCTAGCAGCAGGAGGCCAGTCTCCAGACTAGTATTGGCCAAGCAGTAGGAGGCCAGCCTCCAAACTGGTGATGGTATCAAGACTGTATGAATACATGCACCTGTGAAAGTCTGCAATTGTGTTAACTTCTTAATGACATGAATCTGTATATTGTAAGGCGTCAAGCCTCTCTACCAGAGGTGTATTTTGTTTGTATACAAATCGCTACAAGCTGAGCAAAACAGGATTAACTTGTGAAAGAGAGAACTCTTCTTTTTGGCCATGAAATCATGGATGTATTAATGAACAGTATTACACCCATGGTGAAATGAACTTTGTTTTGAATACATTATAGATTGCTGGATGAAACAAACTGCCAAAGAGAATAACTACCCACATATCAAAGCTATTGACTTGAACCATGGACTTATGATTAGTTTGGGTGGTTACACAATCTAATATAAACAGGACATAAATATTACCCACAAAGAAAGGATGTCTTGTTTTGGTCAAAGATATTGGTCAACAGTAATTGCCACATCCAATAAAGTAGATATGTTACCTTGTACAGTTCTATAGATTGTATAGACTCACTCTATGTTCACTATAAAGTTCATAGATGCCCTGTGTTTATTCTAAGGTTTGGAAACCTGGTAACGGATAAAATTTAAGTTATATTGAGTGGCATTTTATCTACTTTATAGTCTACATACTATCATACACAGCTTTTGTAGTATTTTGACCCCGTCAATGAATGACTCCTCTTCTAAATAGTATAAAATATCTTAACTTATCAAGACAAATCACTCTTGTCACATTGCTGAAAACATATTCTTTGAAGAAGAAAAAATGTAGATATTGTGTGAAATGAGTCCAAGGACTCAGGAGAGAAAATAGAGAATTTTGTTATTGAATCTGTATAAAGTTGTACATTTTTTGTATTATTTCTGAACTTGTGCGTAAATATAGATAAGCTACCTAGTATACATATTCATTAGATCACTCAGCATTCTTCAGCTGTTATTGTTACATTCACATTTTGTAAGAACTTTTCATAATGAAATCCTGGATGCTTTGAAGATGCTTTATATTTTCTTTAATAAAACCTCAAGTACTTTAATGAATGGATTTTTTTTCATGTTAATTCAGCCATATATTTGTATATATTGATGGACATTAAAACTGTAAATTGAGAATGTAATTTAAAACTTAAATTAAAAGAATTAAACTGAAAATGTATTTTGAAAGCTAAGATTAAAAAAAGTGATCATACAGAGTGTGGTGATACTGGTATTATATTGGTAACATAATTGAAGAAATAGGTAAGGCAATGAATGTGATTCTTCCCTATCTGTGCTTAGCATAGTGACAGTGATCTCTATTATTATGGTTATAAGGTGTGCTTTTAGATCAAAACTGTACTTATTTGAATCATAGAAGAGGAAGAATAGGCATGTGTTGTTAGTTCATGAAAGGGACTTAAGCTAAGATACCAGACATCTATCTATCTGTCAGTTTCATCAATATCTCAAAAATAGCACCAATGGCATTGTAGCACAACTGTACAAATTGTTTAAATGTTTATATCATGTCTACCCATACTGTTATCTTTGCAATATAGCCTGTTATTAGGCTGTTGCCATGGGCGTGGTCTTGTTGCTAGGCATGCACTGGGTAATGTTTATTTTCTGAATGTCTGTCAACTTGCCTGTCCGTCCATGTTGCTCCCTTTGCAATATACACCATCGTTTAGCTGTTGCCATGGGTATGGTCTTGTTGCTAGGCATGTATGTTTTTATTTTCTGAATGTCTGTCAACTTGCCTGTCCATCCCTGTTGCTCCCTTTGCAATTTACACCATCATTTGGCTTTTGCCATGGGCATGGTCATGTTGCTAGGGACACGTTTATTCATTGAATGTTTATCAACTTGTCTACCAATCTCTGTTGTTACAATATACACCATTGTTATATTTATTATAAGCCCCATAAAAGTCTTGATGATTTCATGACATCAATAAAACAATAAATTTCCATTCCTGGAAGCTATTGGCCCAAATAAATCATATTTTTGCTCCAAATTCACACGTCTGTGCTGTGATTATTTTCATCCAACAATTTCCCATCTAGACACCCAAACCCCATCAAATCTCAAGGCAATCGGTCTGGCATTTTTTTACTTTGTCATCAAAAACACACACACATCCATACATCACACAAACACACAGACATTTTGTGATGGCTAAAGCACTACTGAACAACCTCAGTGTTCTGTTGTGCTAAAAACCCCTTGCTGCTTTGAAATGAAATTTGGTAAAGAGATTCTGGTAACTAATGTGTAGAGCTACTAATAGGTTTACTGCCTATGAATATTAATTCTGCATTTCCATAAATAACAATTCTTGGTTAAATTAGACAATATCTTCAGAATGCAAGCTTCAAACTTCTTATAGTTCAAAACAAACACTATTCATTGTATTATACTATGCACAAGCCAGGTTCAACAAAAATATATACTCTGGTCGTTCTCTGTCACGACAACGTAAGTCTTGTCATGTCTATGAAAATGTTTCCGTGTTCAAAATAAGAGTAAAAAAACCTACAATTGTAGTCACTTTCCCAGATTTCTTTTTATATTACTGGCGATGGCATAATTATATTATTACCCCTAATATTTTTCTTCAATCAGCCGGAAAATGAGTGACCTAAGGGGCCTTGTCACTGCTCGTCTAGCAACTCAGTGACAAGGACCCCTTAGGTCATTCATATTATTCCTTGACTGAATAAAGAAAAATATTGTGGAATAACGTCTAATTATTCTTGTTAAACCTAGTCAGTCAAATATTGAGAAACTAACCCAAAGGAACACTTTCACAGTTTACATCTGGTTTTACACAAGTCTTGGATTTTGCATTTACTGGTTATAATATAAATACCATGCCTAGTCTAGTTGATTGCAATCAACAATAGACTTCTGTAAAGTCATTGTTGGTAATCCTATTATCGATGTCAAGCCACCAAATGCTTCTCCATCTAAAACAATTAATATGGCTGTTATAGCACAACTTAAAGAAATTCATTGTTCATGCAATATACCCAAGGTTTTGAATAGTTGATGACATATGCATGAGCATCAAGAAATGGAGTCAACTAGTCAAAACCAAGGAATGTATGTGTGTGTGTGTGTGTGTTTCAAAGAGTGTAATGATATTTGATTTCAAAAAAGCAAAAACAAGACACACAGTAGTCTATTTTAAAACTTTTATTCTGTACATCAAATTACAGGTGCAGTTTATAAACACAAAGAAATCTGAAGCTGTGTACTCTAGTAGTACGGTATGGTCTAACTCAGACCACTAAAGTCAAATACTTTAGTGGTCTGAGGGTCTAATAAACACTTGTTGTCCTAGGCAATGGCTGTGGTCCTGTATGTCATAGAATCATTATTGTTATAGCAAATGATGTTCAGTACTACCATTCAATCATAACTCCAATAAAAAAATCCGTCAAAAATCCCAAGAAACATATCCATTCAATCTGTGAAACTGCTATGCACATCCATGCTAGTAATGGTCAACTTATTTCAGTAGTGATGTCACTGATAGCACATATCAACGCACTCTAGTTTCGTCTAGTTCTGCTTCACCCTAAGCAAAATCAAATACAGATTTGTTAGTAATTATGAACTGCAAAGAAAACAAAAGCTTGATAGTCAATAATGAATGTAATATTAAAATTCATTCATTCATTCATTACTCCAGTAACATATTATTATCGGAAGTACAGATGGTGAAAGTCTGGTTTTCAAGTTTGTTTTTTCCTCCCCAAATGTCTGATTTTCAATGAGTTTTCAAATACAAATTGGAACCTTGCATGGCTGTGAAAGCTTGTCATATTCCATTAACACAGTGTTTGCCAATATCAAATTAAGATTTACAGTAAAATAAAATAAAAATCCATCTCTGCCAGTGTGTGAGAGTTTCTACAATGTAGGTTAGTCTATGGTTGGGTAATACTGCCTGAATGACTTGACACTACACAGCTATTACCTTATAATATAAACAAATTGTACTTACTGGGAAAACAGGTGACTTAGACATCACCAAAGCACCAGGTTTGTTCTAAAGTGAGGGGGAAAAAGAAATATTAAAACCAAATTACACAATAGAGTACTTCTCTGTGGTGGATAAATGAATTCTTAGATGTGAATGTATTGGTATGCATTGCAAGATAAATACAGGGTTCATACACTTAGATGTGAATATACTATGTGATTTTTGGGGGGTGGTTTTACCCAAGGATGTATTTCGGCACAATGACTACACATGCACATTCTATGTTATGTGCATTCTCCACGTGGAGGGCGCTATTTACAATACCATTGTCAGGCAGTCCAGGCAGCCAGTCACAAATGAATCTACCCTGTGTGAGCGTACGGGCTTTGCCTAGTTATATTAGATAATATGGCCTATGGTGATACCACCGCCACCTTAAGGTACATGTAAAGTGGATGACTGTGTAAACTTACCGCTACATGGTATTTGATACAGTAGTGAGAACCCCACACAGGTAAGACAAACAGAAAAAACCAACGTCTACCAAAGTAGAAGCCACGTGTTAGAGCATAATTCTGGAAATAAACACACACAGAATACCTGGTATATATTATGTAGTTATATACATTTCATTTTTATTATAATGTAGATGACTCAAATCCCTTGTTATATTTTTGGTCGAACTTTTAGTCATAAGACCAAATAAAATAAATTGTGCATTAATTGTTTCCAATAACTAACAATCGTACACGTTTTTTAAACAAAAAGAGAAGAAATTCCTTGTCTTCTTGACCTTCACACATGTCCGTTTTCTTTCCTGAGTGATGCCTGTAAATATTTCATCAAAGTATCACAGAAGGGATATTCTCACCGATATTTTGTTTGTTTTTGGGTCGAAGCAATAATTTTTTTTAATTTTAAAAGATAAATAGAATAAAATCCTGACCTACCTACCCTATTTTCTGAGGCCATATGTTATCAGAAACACACTATTTTTTTCTATGTAAATGTTAATTTCAATAATATGCAGTACTGCTTTCCATCCAAGCAACTATGTTCTTTATCACAAACTATAGTGGGAACCTACACATTAATACATCCATGTTACAACCATGCTTGACTTGCATATTTTTCTACAGGTACAATTAACCTTAAAACTGTTCCTGATTCTGGGCTCATTTAGCTGAAATTAATTCATTAACAATTTAATGTTGCATCTGTACATCCAATCATGTAATTAATTAAGTTTTGAAGCATGACTAAAGTAAATACCAATTATTACTATTTCATACTAGTTAACTAAATGGATTGCCTATCAATTGTATCAATATTTTGGAAGTTGGAACTCTGGTACATAAATGAGATTAATCAGTTAAGTTTTGGTTCATCATATTCCACAATTTCACATCAAAGATGTGACAACACAACAACAACAACAATAACAACAACAAGAAAATCAAGACAACACAACAGCTTGCCGAGTTAATGATGACCATGTACAATATCTCAGACCATACTAGGTCTGAGATATAATCATGGTACACACTTTGATTGTGATTCGCTTTTTATCCTTGGTATCAATTGTATCAATATTGTGGAAGTTGGAACTGTGGTACATCAATATGATTAATCAGTTCAGTTTCGGTTCATAGTATTCCTCAATTTCACATCAAAGATGTAACAACAGCAGCAGCAGCAACAACAACAACAACAACAACAACAACAACAACAACAACAACAGCAACAACAACAACAACAACGAAATAAAAAGAACACAACAGCTTGCTGAGCTAACGTTGACCGCGTACAATATCTCAGACCTAGTCCTGCTTGCATACAGAGTAATCCGGGACTCGATTCTGATTGTCCCTCCTGTTAGAGTGGTGACGGATCAACTCGTCCCAGTTTCAACTCGTCCCATTTCAACTCGGCCCACTCAACTCGTCTGATTTTCAACTCGCCCCAATTTCAACTCGCCCCATTTTCAACTCGCCCCAACTCTTTACAATATAATTTACCTGTGCATATATGAAATCGAAGCTACTAGCACTCAGTTTGGAGGGTCTGTGGTATTTCGTATTCCACTAATGAAGTACCACTTGCGCTTAAAACACATACTACAAGTTGCCTTAAGTAGGGAGAGGAGACACGTTTCCAAAACCCGTAAGCGCGGAAGTCGTAAGTGTGTCAGTCACTAATATATTTCTTAGTTGGGTTGTAAACATTAAGTCTTAATGTGGAAAGTGATATTCCATGTCTGAGAAAAGTTGTAGTGCTAGAATAAGTTCTAGATCTAGCAAACACTTAGCCAAAATCCACACCACTTTCTGCTACGAAATGTTACATTTTCTACACTTCAACTGGCCATGTAGGTAAAATCATGTCCCCACGCTGTACTTCGAGTCCATGTATCATTTAGATTTATAAACGTTTACTAGTGTTGTTGGGGCGAGTTGAAAATGGGACGAGTTAAAAATGGGGCGAGTTGAAATTGGGGCGAGTTGAAATTGGGACGAAGTGAATCGCAATCGTTAGAGTCAAGTCAGGACTATCTGTAAGCTGTAACTGTAAGCAGGACTATCTCAGACCATACTAGATCTGAGTCAAAAATCATGGTACACACTTTGATTGTGATTCGCTTTAGCCCCAACATTAACTCGTTCCATTTTCAACTCCCTTTCAAAATCATGTAGTAAAGTAATTTGCATATCTTTGCAATATGATTTACATGTACATGTATGAAAATCGGGAATGCACTGATACTGTGATAGCACTGTTTATGTGTTATTGATAGAAGCCTTCATGCAACGTATACTATACGAGGTAAGGGCCTCTTCCAGATTTTTTTATGTGAAACACATAATGAAAAATAAAAACAAGCAATCAGCCCACAAATCCGATGCACTGATATTGATTATTGGGGCGAGTTGAATCATGTCAATGGGGTAGTTGAAATCGGACAAGTTAAAATTGGGATGAAATGCTTGTGATCATTTTGTGATCCGTCACCACAGGCATTTGTTTCCCGAGTTATGGCTCAGAATATTTCTATCAGAATACATTAAAATGACGATAATATCGTTAATATTGACGTATTAAACCAAGACTATATGAAAGGGGTAAAATTACACATGTTTCTGTGATCGCGCAGTTTCACTAAATGCGAAGGAAGACACATTTAGTGAAACTGCGCGATCACAGAAACATGTGTAATTTTACCCCTTTCATATAGTCTTGGTTTAATACGTCAATATTAACGATATTATCGTCATTTTAATGTATTCTGATAGAAATATTCTGAGCCATAACTCGGGAAACAAATGCCTGTGTCCGTCACCCACAGGGCAGGGTAGATGCAGTATAGCGGTTTCGCTACGTCGCTCTCGGTCCTCTGCTTGTTTTTCTTTGAAAACCCCGTAAAGAACTAAAAACGAACAATGTTGAGTCACACAAAATAAAATATAAAAAAGAATAAAAAAGTATTGTAAATGGAAACAAAGCTACAATTATTGCAGAAACACACAGGACCCCGTGTACGGTGTAGGGTTAGGGACTTACAAGTCGACTGTCTATCGGTGCTATTAAACGACGAATTGGTTCCGTAAAAGCTTTCTTCACTGGTATCCTTGGTTCATCTCGGGCAAGTACCTGATCAGCTAACCAGTTCCTTTTCGTCTGACGGGCTTCTTTGGCAATCTTTTCGAGGACGTAATCGCCCTTCGCATATTCCGGTATCTCTTGCAGCGACCGCTTCGACATCTTGAATACCGCAAAGCTACCGACAGAGCCAAACGTTGATGGCGCTATGTATGTAGCCGTATGTGTATTGCATCCTGTCATAGTCATAGTACTGGGAGCGCTCAGTGTTTACAACCCGGGTCGGGGGCTGTTGAGGGGGGGTGATATAATACGGCAACCGAGGAGGCTCATGATATCACAAATCAATTTTGATTTTAAAAAAGAAAAAAAGGAAGAAAAGACAAAAAAAGAAAAAAGTATTATTATTTATATTTTTTTTAATTTGTCAATATGTGAGTTCGTACTTTATCATTTTTATGGTTATCTCCTTTGATATGTATTTCACGTAGTCCTGTACCTCAGTATCATGGAATGTTGTGCTGCATTCAATTACACGTACGATCGTGTTTCTCCAAGTGATAATCTTAACAGGATCAGTTTAAATTAAATTAAATTGGATTCTACCTCTATGTATTCCATGATTCCTCCTAAATATTTATGTTTCAAAGTTTGCTTTACTCGTTCCCGTTACTTTAATGCTGTGTCTGTGTCCCCTCCATTTCATTTCTATCTCTAGGATAAAGTGAATCATTAACTAGTGCATCACCTGGTTTCTGTTCGATTTTTACCCAATTTGCAAAAGTTTAACATTGCAGAATTTGACATGCATTTTGTAACTTGGGTCTTTTATATGTTACATCTGTTTTTGTGGTAATGCTGTCACCGGCCCACACTTCACTACAATAAAGAAGTTTGATGACAGCATCAAACATTGTTTTAATTTAAAAGCAAGCATCCATTGCTCTATCAGTCTTCTTGTGAGCTGAATTGAGTTTTCCCGTAGTGTTTAGTTTGACCCCTAAAGGTGTATATATGATGACGCTCTTTCAAGCTCTACTCTGTTTGAATAAAATTTGTATTTTTGTATGCTTTTTGTATGCTTTGCAGATTTGCTAAATATAATTGACATTAATATGTTAATAACTAGTTGCCAGTTTCTACAGTATGTTGCCAGGGAGTATTGTAGGCGTGTCCTGGGTAATGCATAATGAGAGGAAACGTAGGTCCCGGGCGTAGGTCATCATTATAAGCCATGGTATATAGTTATTTAAAACGTTTTGTTTGTTTATTTATTTATTTATTTATTTTTTTGGGGGGGAGGTTCAAAGTATTCTTTTATATCGTGTAAATATTAAACGGCAAAGGGCCTTGCCTAATACTGGGAAATCTTTTGAGGATTGGAACACAGGAATTTTCCTGAGATACCACTTTTACTTAGCTTATGTATGCCACATAGAGTCAAAAGTTTTTTTGAAATCTATAAATCATACAAAGTGGTATATACTATGGCTGAAATATTTTATATTAGGAATTGTTTTAGTAGAAATATATGATCAACCGTGCTGAATTTTGACATAAAACCAATTTCTTCCTTAATAGTTATTTTTTTTCTCAAGTTAAGTGTTCTAGAAGTCTCTGTTTATGACAGCTATGAATAGAGTATTCAGGCTATTGAGCAATGTTACACTTGCCCTGTAGTTATATGCATCTGCTGACTTATTATCTCCTTTTTTTGAAGATTCCGATTATTATGCCCGTACTCCAGGTTTTTTGAATAACTACTGTCTAAAATTTAGTTTTAAAAAATCTGTATTGGTGTAATTAATATATATCTGCTTATTTTGGTCGTTTCAATTCTAATTTTGTCAAACCCCGACGCTTGTTTGTTTTTTAGTTGATTAATTTCATTGTGAATTTCTAATTGTGAGATATATTCATTGAGATATGAAGTATTGGTACATTCAAGTTGTCCAGGTTCCTCTTGTTTGTTTAAGTTTCTGTCCCTGCAGGCATTCAGGTCTTTAAAAGTGTTCCACCTGTTTGTCACTTTCAATGTGTTCAAGGTTACAGCGTTTCTACTTATTTTTCAGTTGTTTTATGGGATTCCAATACTGGGTACGACTTGATCTCCCTAAGTTCTCTATCTGATTTAGTAATGGTATTTTAACGTTTGCCGGTAGGATCTAGGCATCAGCTAGCCTTGTATACACTCTCTTTATTTTATAGAATTCAATCTTAGCGGTTTCTTTATAGAATTCAGTTCTAAGCTGTTTATTTCATCAGTCTCGATCTGTACTAAGTCTTGTAGAGTGTGCTCGTAAAAATGTCCTCATCTTAATGAACTCCTCTTGTGTACCATATTTCATATCCTTTGTGACTGTCGTTGTTCAACATTCATCGTCTATCTGTTTTAAGCTTCTGTCAGCTACCTCAAGTAAATATATATGTATATGTATGTATGTATGTGTGTGTGTATGTATGTATGTATGTATGTATGTATGTATGTATGTATGTATGTATGTATGTATGTATGTATGTATGTATGTGTGTGTGTGTGTGTGTGTGTATGTATGTATGTATGTATGTATGTATGTATGTATGTATGTATGTATGTATGTATGTATGTATGTATGTGTGTGTGTGTGTGTGTGTGTGTGTGTGTTTCTGTAGGTGCGAATTTCTTTCAGCATTTTTTTTCTGTAACTTGAGACTTGTGATATTACAATTTACAATGTTTGTGGTAATGACGTTTCATAACTTTAATGGATACATAAATACATAATTGGACACACACACACACACACACACACGCATGCACACACGCACGCACACATACATACATACACACACACGCACACACACACACATATATATATGCACACACTAATACATAAATACATGATACATAAGATACAGTATATGTGTATATATATATATATATATATATATATATATATATATATATATATATATATATATATATATATATATATATATATATATATATATATATGTATGTATATATACACACACACACACACACACCCCGCACACATTCTAACCCAAAGCAGGACTATGCAGTATATAGTAATATTGATGTGTGGACCTGAAATCCCCATCATTTCCAGTGTAGGACACAGCAGTGCTTCATGCACTACTAGTAGCCACAGACAAGCCACACGGTCTGTGTAGTAACATAGCAAAGGAAATCCCCATGGGACACACAGACAGGAAGAACAGCGCCCCCACAGTCAATTGTACAAAGGACAATTGGAAGAGTGCATATTTAAGATATAGCCTAATTAATTTATGCTAATTTACTTCTTTACTACTTGTACAATTGTCACAACCCTGACTGGTCAATCTAATGTTGCCAACCCAGGCCATAATCTTTACTATGTATCACAACTATGTGACATGTCCTTCAAAGCTTGTTGGTGTACCTTTTAGTTTTAATGAGTCATTTGCATAATTAATGATCTTCAGTAATTAGGCTATATCTTAAAAATGCACTCTTCCAATTCAATATAATTTACTACATAATTCAACCATAACAAAGCGCACAGCTTCTAAAGAGCTTGTTGATGTAGCTGTTATTTTTAATGACTCATTTGCATAATTAATGGTTTTCGTTTCGACATGTAAATCACGATATCAATTATAAACAAAGAATAATGTACCAGTAACTGTAAGCTTGGTGATATTTGTGCATGGCAGAAATATGTGTCCTATAATCAAATTCATTAAAGGGGCAGTATCTGTAACTTGATGATCTTTCTTCAATACTTATTAATATACTTAACAATTGTTCTATGTGTCAAGTGCAGTTTCTTGTTCTTCTCCTTAAAACATGTTGTAATGCCATGTATTTGGCTTGTCAACACAGCGTGTATATATGTAAAATGCACTGCTATTGTTGATTAATTTTAGTCCAGACTAAAATTCACTTGTCGAAAATAACAATGCAGTTTGTACATATACAGGTTGTGTTTACAAGTGTTAACCAAAGACAGGAGTGTTTCAATGTGTGTTATGGAGTAGAACAAGAAACTAAAGAGTGTAGTTGAAACACAGAACAAAACATACTGAAAAAAACATCAAAAGTTACAGCTACTGTCCCTTCAATCTGTCCACATAATTTCCATCCATCTATCAGTGAATTTGTCATTTTGAGATGGGGGAGGGTCAGATTTTAGAACATGGGATTGGGGAGGGTCACATTTTAGAAAAAGGAGTAGGGGTAGGGTCAGACATACCCTAAATCCCCCGCCCACCCACCCCCACCCCCTCATAATTACTAAAGGCTCCCTTAGTGAGAAATTAGATGCTTCAAGTTAAATATGTGACATCTGTGTATGCGAGTTCTTTCTTATTTCTCCAGTAATTGTGGCCCTCCTCCATCCTGTACGTACTTTAGAAAAAACCGGCTTTTGTGACAATGTACTCTTTGTTATGTTTGAAGTATGTACCAAATTATATTGAATTTGAAGAGTGTATTCTTAAGATATAGCATAATTACCAATACCATTAGTTATTAATATCCATGGAATGCTTACGAAAACCTCATCTATTCTAGAATTTACCCTAAAGAATATGTACACCAAATTTCGTTTGAATTGAGCCAGCCATTTTTGAGAAAACGATGACAAAGAGAGACAGACATACACACAGACACACATACACACACACACAATCTCATCGCTATATTATAACCTTTCCTTACGGAAGTAAAAATGAACACATATATGCCTAACAACAAGACCACGCCCATTTCAACATTCATTATTACAGTACTAGTGTAAATTGCGAAGGTAACAGTGTTGGATAGGCAAGTAGATAAACCTTTAAAAAGTCAACACAAATATGCCTTGTAACTACGACCACATTCCTAGCAACAGCAATAAGTCAGTGGCTTATGCTAAGATAACAATTATGAGGGGTACTCAGGCATTCAAACATTGACACAAATATGCAGAGTAAGCATGGACACACCCATAGCAACAACCAAGCAACAGTGTCACCTGCTAAGAAATCAATTATTCAAGGCAGAATTTTGTCCTACCAGTTAAACCACTTGAGAAATTACACTATCAATCATTGTCCAAACTGTACCAGTTAGGCTACAATGACATACTGGTAGTCGATTTTCCGGTTCCAAGATGTATTGCGTGAGGGGACGTCGCTTTATATGTTGTTATATTTAGTCTTGCTTTCTCTTTTTTAGGTTTGAAATAACCTTTTCAGCAGGAAATGATGGAAAGACATGTCCTCTTTGATTATGAGTGATTTTATAGCACAAAGACTAAACACCATCAATGACAGACAGAGATTTTACGGGTAAACCCAGGGTACAGTCAGGTGACAACCATTGAGTAACGCATGCAAACCCCTCAGCACGTACACAATACATGGTATTGTATGGATAGACGCACAATGCATCTTGGAACCGGCAACAGGTCTATTAGTGCTATTGTTAAACAAATATTAATACATTTCATAGTTTGATGCTTCACAAGACTTTGTTACATTGAGGTGATACATGTGATATATACATGAAAATAAACCTTTTTCTAATTCATTGAGTGTGTCATGCCCTTTTGTAATCGTAGAAGAATAGGTATTACTTAACACAGTCATTATTTCCTTTCATCTTCCATTTTATATTTTCAAACCAGACCTGTTGCAATATGAAAACTAAATAGCATACACTTATTTCTTCCCAAAAATATTACACACTGGATGATGATGGGCAATTTATTTCTGTTTGTTGGTCACATGAAATGTTTTACAGTTTGAATAAGCAATTTGATAACAACGGGTGAAACTGAATAAACCGACAAGTCTTGAAACTCAAAAAAAAATTATAATAATGTTAATACTTATGGAATTTTAGTTTGATTGGTTGATGATATATTTATCTCTAAAATTAATGCTTGAAATTGTGAATTAGTCTTGCAACTATTCCAAAATCCATATTGCGTTTGCATATTTTGCAAATTCATTATTTATAAATTTCATGTAATAAACAACTTTACTGCCCATACCCAAACATTTATGGTATTTGCAACAATATTACGAAGGGAGATCTATTATTAGACATAACAATATCAGATATAGCATTTGAACATAATGATATTTTGATACATAATTTACCATAGTCACACTATCAGTAAGATGATAAGAGACAGTCTGGAAGTTGCATTCTTTTAATGCTTGCTTTCACCCACAGAATTTATTAGTACTTTCTTCTAAATAATCAACAATAAAACATGCTCTATCAACCCCAATAATTCCCATCTAAGACAATACATGCAAAAATTCATTTATAGTCTTCTTATTAACAGTTCTAAGACGATAACTGCAAAATCATCAAAAATGGACAACTTGAATTTTTTCACATCATATCACATCTAACATTTTCTGTTGTTGGTAGTTGAGTTGGATCAGAAACCATATTGTCAATTTTCCATTCCCAAGCGTAAATAAACATGTAAACAGTTGGTCTCAGCTTGACAAAAACCTACTGGGTGTTTGGTCACGTGGTGGGGTGACTTCATTTACAACTGTAAAATAAAATGAGGGATCATTGTTAAAGTAATCTAAAAATGTAACATATACTCCTGAGAGAGAGAGAGAGAGAGAGAGAGAGAGAGAGAGAGAGAGAGAGAGAGAGAGAGAGAGAGAGAGAGAGAGAGAGAGAGAGAGAGAGAGAGAGAGAGAGAGGGAGGGAGGGAGGGAGAGAGAGAGAGGGGGGGAGAGAGCGAGAGAGAGAGAGAGCGAGAGAGAGAGAACGAGAGAGAGAGAGAGAGAGGGAGAGAGAGAGAGAGAGAGGGAGAGAGACAGAGAGGGGGGAGGGAGAGAGAGAGAGAGAGAGAGAGAGAGAGAGAGAGAGAGAGAGAGAGAGAGAGAGAGAGAGAGATTAAGGCATTACTATAATTAGCTTAAGAACTTACTGCGAAGAAATTTTGCGAATGTACTCGGTGAACGACCAGTCATCACGTGTACTTTGGTTAACATATAATTGTCGCCTCACCTCCCCCCTTCAGACCATCATAATTTTCATGTCCCCCCCCACCCCAATGTTCTCTTGGCCCCCATTTCCACCTCGGTGCCCTTCCTCTGCTGTAACTTTAAGTATGTTCCCTAAACATTGTGTACTTACTTGGACAACCATGCCTGAGTGA
This sequence comes from Glandiceps talaboti, assembly GCF_964340395.1. Lineage (NCBI taxonomy): Eukaryota > Metazoa > Hemichordata > Enteropneusta > Spengelidae > Glandiceps > Glandiceps talaboti. The sequence continues at coordinate 25,141,529 of NC_135554.1, read as the reverse complement.
ATGTATGGAGCTGATTTTCATCGACGTGATGATTTTTATGAATATCTAGCATCCTCCTTTCTTCATTGGGATCCTTAAATGTCAAGTCATCCCTAGGGTCGTCATTGGCATTTCCAAGCATCCCCTCCACTTTACCATACAATTTCTTGTCCACCGTAATCACGGCTTTACCTTTTCCATTCCACTGAACGGAAACCTTATCAGGAATAGTAATTATGACATCATTTTGACTCTCTGATAACTTGGCATTGATATGTGCCTCAACCAGAGGCATATCCTTCTCCATCGTGCCAGCCTCACCCCACTGATAAAAAGAAACAAAGAGAACATTTAACTACTACTACTACTACTTATTGATGTTATATTTGATACAATTGTCATGATGTGTTTTTTTTTCATCGTAAATCGTAAATGTAAAAAATTTCCTCTTCATAATTTCTAATTGAACACTTCTATTTTCCGTAAATAGTACTAGGGGACCCCGTTACACACCCTCTTCATTCGCAGAAGGTACTATACACCAGATACCTACCTTAACCATTCGTAATAGTCTTGATGCTAATTTAGCTGTTAATGTCCTGCAGTGATCATAATATGCTGGGCCCAGGTAGACAAATACGTACAACGACAGGCATCAGTATACACTTGTGCACACAGTCACTCGCAAAAACAGTTACATAGCAAATACATTTCATTATCACAATAAGTCACTTATAAGAGGGACATTGACATGATACTTACATATAACTTTAGTGAGCCCATCCTCAGTGAAGCTACATCTTCGCCGTTAGTAATCTGCAAACTACTTACAAATGCACGCAGCTTATCATCGGTATCGTCAGCTCTGACGTGATTGGTTTTGATGGTAAACCCCGGAGCTTTTCCCTCCTCAGCTGTTTCTTTAACCAGGACATATTCACAGTTACCTTTGAAGTTGTAGTATAGACCATCAAAGGTATGGAAATGTGGACCAAGGCCCTGCTCACCGCCAACTATTCAATGTGTAGGAAGGGAAACCACACATATTTAATTTAAAAGTAAAAATACATTATATAATAATAACCTTTTCTCCTATCCACCTTCCTAAATTATAGTCATTTCAGGTGTTGAGTTTAACAATTATATCTCCATAGCACAGAACGGCAGGATCTACATTACTATTTGATCAACTTACCAATCAAAAAGGATACATTTATTGCAGTCTGCATGTATGATACGACATCATTTGTGTCAAAACACTACAAAGTCAGTTCGTTGGTAAGTTTTCACACTATGGCAGGATCTCTAATATCATTTATTCAAATTTGTGGAGTATACTCCATAAATTCATGTTGTTCACACTAACATGCATAACATACCAAACAAACATTGTGATTATTTCACTCTAATACAGATCAAGTTATTTACCTCCTTCTTCCCGCCAAATACTTCCAGCTGTAACAAAAAAGTAGATGAATGATATTTTACATGTACCAATTTTACAGATCAGATTTTGACGCTCTTTATAGCACATTCATCTCAAAATACACGAATGTTGCATGAGCTTTTTAAATTTGAAATTAACTTTGTAACTTCCTATTTCAGATATAACATGACGCGTACTCCACAAAATGATCTGCTTCCACAGTCACACATAATTATATATATATATATATATATGTGTGTGTGTGTGTGTGTGTGTGTGTGTGTGTGTGTGTACATGTGTGTGTGTGGGGTGGGGGGGGTGTACATATTTAAATTTATGGGGTTACACAACTACATTTGCTTGTTTGCCTTTTTTATATTTGCCGACAAAAACGGTGTTGTTCAGTTGTTTTGAGAGAGTCATAAAAATGTCATAAATCATGTAATATGTTTTGTTACAAAATATAAACATTCACCGAGATACACGATGAAAAGGTAAGCTAATCACACACGCACTTCCACTGAAAAAAGTACCTTTGCATCGTGTGACCCAAATAGTATGCTCTGAGCAAGTTGTATATCAGTTTGGCTAAATTCTACCCAAAACTTGCTCACACTCTGTTTTAAATTAAAATAGCATGCCTGTAGCAAGTTTTAGGTCTTGCCGAAATTTGTTAATTGCCGAAACTGTTATGCCAAATTCTATGACATTCAGATGGACACAATTAGATTACATCTACTTAAATGGGAGAGAGGTAAAAATGGGATCCAAGCACTAATCTATTGAAACGAAAGGATTAATCTACTCACGATGTACTTCTTTGTTAGCTGTAGGTAAAAAGAGAAGGAGAATAAAATTATTATTTGCCTCATATATTTGATTGGGAAAAACCATTTGATTTTTGGGGATGGGGATGGAATATTTTGTCGTCGGATAAAGTGGAAAAAATCTGCCGATCAGCTCAAGACAGAAAGAAATTGCTTTCAAGGTATGAGTTAAAAAACTGATGTCCGGAAATTAGTTACAAATGCAAACATTCCGGGTACATGTGTCTCTGGCTAATGGTACCACAGGCTATGGCAGCGGCACCTTAACTTTTAAAGATTCTTGTCAAAGGTTTATACTAAGAGTTGGCAAATGCTGAAACAAAACACCAAAACTAACTTTAAATCAAATTACTGACAATACTGACCTGGCTTAGTACCTTAAATCCTATGTATGTATGTATGTATGTATGTATGTATGTATGTATGTATGTATGTATGTATGTATGTATGTATGTATGTATGTATGTATGTGTGTATATGTATGTATGTGTGTGTATGTATGTGTGTGTATGTATGTATGTATGTATGTATGTATGTATGTATGTATGTATGTATGTATGTATGTGTGTGTGTATGTATGTATGTATGTATGTATGTATGTATGTATGTATGTATGTATGTATGTATGTATGTGCGTGTATCAACATCAATGAAATAACCCTGATGTAAACTGAATGTCTTCTGCAAGGGCAAAGCTTTTATATTTGTGGTTCCGCATACATTGTTGAAATGCAAACCTTGTGGCTATAACTATCATACATGATGTATCCGTTAATTGCCAAAAGTAACCTATATAAAGTATGTTGAGTTTTATTATAATCAATGCATGTTCTGAAGAGGTGCTAATTAATGAAAATTCATTAATTATCCAAACGACTGAATACAACGAAAATATACACCTGCAACTATATAAAACAATTAACAATCTTATGAATGCAAGCTTCAAATTTCATATAGTTGGGCATAATTAATTTGTGATTCTCATGTATAATAGTGATAATTTAGAATTTTGCATTCCAACAATTAATGTGTGTAGGAGCAAAATTCTAAAGGCGTTGTCCTTACGGAAGACATTCGGTATACATCTGGTTTCTCTCAGCTGCTCTGTATGGCAATCGTACACACTGACAATACCACATGCATGTATAATGCAAGGCATATCATAAAAAAACTGTTTAAAGTTAGTAGTATTTAACCCAATAAGCGTGATTTGGTGAAAAGTGCATGTCAAGTTACAATTCGAACATTAATCCACTGTAGCCTGTCTACGCCACTTGATTTGTGACTATACATACGTTTGTTCTACCTATAGAACGACGCCTACAGCTTTACACTGTTAAAGTCCCTGATCTAAAGACATAGGCCAAATCTTCCGAATATCTCACTAACATAATAGGACTAAATCTAATATCACCATTTAATGATAATCCCACACTTGGTGCGTATCATATATTCATAAATGAACTGCCTTTACTTTTCATGGAAATTACATTGATTTTAAATGTATAAATTCAGAAATAAGCTATAAAACTTACTTTTTGGTTTACAACACGTTTGCCCATGTGGACACATCGCCATTATTCCTGCTATTCCTTTACCACAATCACCAGAGGAACAAAATCCTCCTGGAAAGGTTTTCATACACAAATCTTGAAGGATACAAAATAGTAGTTTACAAAGTTTGAACAAGTCCATAGTAGAACGGTATTATGTATGCTGTGTGCCATGCTTACACGTGGAGCAGTGGTTCTATTAGTTTGAAGAATTTCGATGAACCGCACATCCGTCAAAAAGAACTCATGATTTGTTGCAACAGAAAAAAAAATGAAGTAGCCGCCAACCGTATCAACCTTAAGGAATTCAGGTCAATAACTGTTGAAATTTTCGTACTAGAGTGACCGATGACACATTTTCACCCAGCGCGTGTCGCGTAGTTCGAGATTGATTGCTTGATGCGGTATTTTAGTAATAACTAATAGCAATGCCAAGAAAACTATGTATATTTTACGTTTGGTTTAACCCTTGGACAGGTGGTGACTACAAAATACCTTTACGTTTATGGTGACTTGCCATCTGCATGTCCTGTCTGGGATGTCCTCTTTAAAGATTGCAAAACTCATGTTTAGATTTGCAATTTCAAATATTGGTGGATGAAATGTGCATAGTTGGTATGTATTTTACAGCCTAAGGGAGTTTTCAGTAATTACATTTTTCAGCTCAGACATACATAACCTAAATCTTCCCGGCCCACCCCACCCCCTCGTAATTACTGAAAGCTCCCTAACAATATCTCCGCATCTGGTTGAACTCAGGGGGGAGGGGGGGGGGGGCAACCCATACACGCAGATCTTCTCTCATGATTTGAGTAAGAATGGGGGCGAGGGAAGAGAGACTTTTATGAAGAGTGCGAGGTGTAGAAATGGGAGAATTGAGATGGTATGAGTGAATGATACTTGCTTAGGATAGCCGAAACAATGCTCGCATCCCAATCCTTTAAAGGTAGACTATTCTTGAGCGAAGTGTTGGGGCTTTGAATATTACATGAATTTTATGAACGTAACCTGTCAAATTTCGTTCCCATCTTGGATTAGGTCAGGTCAGGTCAGGTCAGGTCAATCTCCGCGCTTCCACTGTAAAATCCAAGGTAAGCACACGTACACTAATCCAAACCATATCTCTACTTGACGTGGCTGTATACTTACTGTTTTTAATACTACAGCAAACACAACCGTTTCCGCCGCCGCATAGAGCTGGAGACCCGGCTACCCTTTCCATACCAATACATCCTCCACCTCGACATGTTCCCTGAATAGCTGCATCATTTCCACAGGCATTCCCTGGTATTGAAAAATAAAGATAAAAATGCTGTCTTGATATTCTGTAGTCACGATAGATGCATAGTCAATGTACATGTGACCAAATGAATAATAGAATACAGACACTATGTTAGTATACTTAATATGACTAAATAGCGTGTCAATAGTTATGCAAAGTTGGCAGTACAGTACGCCTGAGATGAATTGTAAGCTTCTGAAGCTTGGGAATTTTCCATGTTTATGAAAGATGATATATAGTGCGTTTTAGGCCCTCAAAGTTATGTACCATTTCTGATGAGTTTAAATATAAGTTACAGTTTGATCTTATAGATGTGTCTGACTGATTTACACCTAATGCTGATCGTAAGGTGAGCTGTGATACCAAGCAGTACTATACGGAGATACTATAGGTTCATTGTATTGAAAGTTTTCCTGTGATTGAAACAAGATCAATCTTGTTTATGTTTTTTTGAAATACTATAACTATTGCGACAAATTAACCAGAAGTTACCCAGGAATATCGTTCTATGACAGATTAAAAAAATGTTATCTTACCAAATGTTTCCACCCCACATTTATCCATTGGGTAGGAAAAGGGAATGCTCTGTGAATAGATAATTAGGAATGTATTAGATGAACAATCTGTGATAAATTCGACAACTGCTTTGATGGGTGGCGAGTTGACAAATGTCAGAATTGAACATTGCAGGGCAAGAGAAATTTAAAATTCACCTACAGTAACGTAACCTTAGGTATTGTCCGTTATATGCACCTAATTATAACACAAACAGTTGTTCTTAGCTCATTTTCACAGTGAAACGATCGATGAAATTACTGTCAACAATCGTGAACTGAAGAACTCGGTACGATATAAAACGTGAATATAAATGTGACACTCTTACTTGAACCGAACTTACATTGAACTAATCTAAACCATCATTGTACAAAGTTCAAGACATTGGTATATGTATCCAATGAAACTATCAAGTTGTTAATGCTACTTGATTTATTTAGTGTTTTTTAAAAATAAAAATTATAATGCTCAGCAGAACACACTAGTACCAATCTACAAAAAATGTGCGAGGAGAGAGTAAAAGGTGTATTGTGAGTTTGAGTGTTCTAATCTATTATAACTTATGGTATAAGAAGAGAGTTTGAATCCCCCGCCCGCCCGAGATAAATTTCATCTGCAAGTCTTACATTTATCCAAACTTGGCGTGAATTTTGAAAAGCTGACAAAATGTAACTAGAATTGTTGTAAAAGATTAAACAAAAGTTTTTGTTAAAGCGGCCGTATGGATAAGGATTGGGATATGTATGGTGGATTTTCTAATCTATCAAAACAATTTTATCATGACTTCCTACTTGAAAATTCGATGTGAAACAACACATGACAAGTCCTTATTTGTAACTCAATCAATTGTAACACATTGATATACATGTAAAAGTTTAATATTGTACGTACAATAACAAACTTTTTACATGTGTATTTTTTAGCTTTTTACAATGTATTGAGTTACAAACACAGACACATTTGTTATAAATGTCTATGGGGTCAGACCCGACTAGCATTATGCTATTTTTCTGACTCCCATTACCTAATAATCAACCTGAATCTACTTGATTGTACAAACTGTAAATCTTATATATATATATAATAATAAACACATAAAAGTGACACGAGTCCACGTCCCCTAAACACTAGTCAGGGTTCTCTAACCAGCTGAGCTAACGTGCCAACTGGTAGATACCGTGCATTGTACCCATGTCCCCTAAACATTAGTTAGAGTGTTGTAACCAGCTGAGCTAACATGCCAACTGGTAGATACCGTGAATTAATCCTGATGACATTGTGTACTTTCTTTCCTCGAGGCGGTGGTGAGAAGCTAACTCATTTTTAAAGCGTTTCCCTTTCACCCTAAGGATCTAAATAGATTCACGGGTCTCCCTGCCTAAAGGGTGGCCAACTTAGGAATCGGTCATTAAAGCAGTGAAGATCATTTCATATTGATTTTTCAAGTAGGAAACCATAGTATAAATTGTTTTATAATTTAAAAATCCAAAATGAATACCCAATCCTCATTATCATGATAATAGAACACATTATTTCTAGATTATCTGTCCACCTGAACTTAGCTTTAATTCCGAATTAATTCTTAATCGCATGGAGTGTTTATTTACCAAGAAAAAGGGTGGCAACTTCAAATGTTGTAAATGTTGTAATTTTAATTCAAAGTTCACATTATTGATAAATCATATATTAGGGTGAAATGTTTGCGTCACAGCCCAATGGTATATGGTTTTGGAAAAAAAACTTCAAACATAAAGTCAATTTCAAAATACCGTACAGCTTTTCTTTTTAGATACAACCACTCAGAAACCCACAAGAAACTGCATATGCTACACTTCAATAGCAAGATTGCATTTGTTGCTACATTTCATTTATCATAAATGAAATAAACAATTCAAATGTATTGCAACTCCATGCAGACATTCGGGCGCCAATGTTTTTCTTAGTATCAAACACCCAATGAAGGGTGCGTAAAATGTCCCTTGCGCTGTTCATTTGATGTCTGTATGTTGGCATGTATAGTTCATTTACTAAGACAAAATATAGCAAGAATCTGTACAACTCATTCAATCCTGCTATCTTAAAGTGTAGCATATCCAGTTTCTTATTGGGTTTTGCGCGGTTGTACAAAACAGACAAGCTGCACGATATTTTGATATTTTGAAATTGACTGTAAATGCTGTTGGCTTATCTCCATAGAGAAAACAGCCATACTATATGTTGGTTTCTTCCCAGCTTCAAACGTTAAAACAATTACATCTTTACTCACACGCTTCATAATTATGTAACATAGTAGCACTAATACATCGCAATCATACCCAGTGTGATGAATTGAAAGATTAGAAATCATAGTTGTGGTTGATCAATCTTGCGAAATCATGAACTTGATTTAAAAATGCAATTACCTTGGTATCATTATTTTTACAATTAAAAAGTACTGAATATTTTAATTAAGACATGCCCTTTGTTTGCTAATCTTTGGCAGTAAATAATGAATATAATGTGAGAATTTTGAATCGCAATATTATTTACATTAACTAGTTATCCATTTTACAATAGCTTGGTAAAATACCTACTGTAATTGCCAAAGTCTTAAAAACAATATCGCTTAGAAAAAAATTAAACAGCACTTACCTGAACGAGCTGTACTGATGCAATAACGGCAATTAATACAACGCACTTCATCTTTAGATCTGTTGGAAAAGTTTCAGTTAAATAAAAGTAAAAATTTAGAAATGATAGGTTTTACAATTCCCGAAATGTGGTAACTAAATCGATTTGTTTTGTCGTATCAATGATTGTCTTAAGATGGAAACGTCCTCATTCTAGTGGCATTTTATCTCAATCATTACTCAAAAAGAACAAAGCAGTTGAAGTGATTGTTTTCTGTCAAAATCATTTTAAATACAAATATGAGTAAAGCTAGAAGTGAAAACCATTCTACTCACTTTGCTGTCCTCCTGTCTCCCGCTCTTCGCCCAACAGTTTGACTGAGAGTTGGACGTCAGATTGTCCAGCATCTGTTATAAATGTATAATTAGCAAAGCACCTTATGTAGGCAATCCTTTGATTGATGTCACTTCATACAATTGCCACATATGGTGCCACTTTGTGACGAAGTTATGACAGCTGTCAGATAACCATTGTAAGTCTTCATTTCAGGCCATTTAGGATGCTCTTTTAATAAACTAGAATGCTAAGTGATGTGTGCATTTTATATGTTCTGTTTCCACCAAAAAGTCACACACAGCTGAAAGCAACATTGTTCAATAATTTAAGATACTTCTGGAGGTTTGTGAGTTGTTTTTTTTCGAAGTTCTCCTATATCAAGCAGTGTCGCTAATCGTATCACTCTGAGTCAGTATAAATGTCGTTTTACATGATCTATGATTTTATTTCGATAGTTTTCCAGAATACTGATAGATCTGAACAAAACGGGGGAAAATGAAGTTGGGTAAAGGAATAAATTCATAGGAATTAGTCAAACGGACAGTATTGTGAGCTGACAAAGTATTTATTATAATAAGCATTTAAACCTCCCTAACTTTATTATTTTTATTATTTTTACTATAAAATTATTACAATTCACGAATTAGTAGCCATTTTATTCAGTTTGCAAAGAAATCGAGAAACGGAAAAACATAGCTATGGGTGTTGTCTGAGTTAGTTAACAATTATTAGGTTATGACAACTTTTTGTACATGGTTTGCTCATTTGCCATGATATATGGATAAAAGAACAACTCTCTTTTCTTTTTCCACAGAGGGTTGACGTGCATCTGTTACAACCATATATCCTGGACTGATCGGCTTATCCATTGACGTATTGTCATTTAGGGCTTAGAGTCACACCTGTTGCGGTCAACCACTACATGAGTACTAAGAAATAAATATACAACACATCACAGTATTCCTGGCCCTAGCCTCATTAGAATACTTGTTTGCTGCCATGGACACAGATGTTTCATTTCTTTCATAATTTTATACTCAATAACAGAAGTAATTTCTTTCATTGTACATTGTCCGAGTAATATTCTCTGTACCAGTTTGTGTTTGTGTATATATGTATATTATCATGGAAACCGCATTTTGAATTCAATGACCATTAACAACTTTTATACACTTGTTTCACTTATGGACGGAAATATTTTTTCGTTACAGAGGCAGGCTAATTTATATTCTGTAATTTGCATATGACATCAAACGAGGTAAATGCAATTGATATTTTCGGAGTTTGAGAGTAACATGTGGCTGACAATTGGATGGATAATTCCCTTTTAAAATAAACCAGTAATGTTATTATCAATTGGTTTTCAATACCTTGTTTGTTTTACTGTTTGGAAATACAAATTATGATTATTGAGGAAGCAAAATACAAGTTCTTTGTAGAACGTGCTACCACAGTTAACCTGATGCCAATAATCTGTGGAATATTGTGCATGTCGTTGCTCCATGCGATTGGCATGAGTGACATTACATATAGCACTCTGTCCTCACACAAATTGCATACATCCACTATGTGATGAAGTCTTCACTTTAGTCATCATACTCAGAGCGCCCCTACGTAACATGTAGCCACACTTAATAAATTCATCTTGGGCGCGTAGTGGGTCTATATATTGTCAACGTCTTCACTTATATAATATTATCGACAGGAATGGAACAAAATTATCTCTCGCCCAATAGTGAAAGAAGAAAACAGTAAAAGTAATGAGTATAGAAACTATGGCAACACGTATGTATTGTTAGATGAAACCGTTATTCTTTAATAATGTATTTGAAAAAAGATTCGGGTCATTTTGAAAAAGACAGACGACATTTTTAAGGACTAAAATAGGCGCGAAATGATAGCAGACGATATATATATTTACATAGAGTACGAGAATGCGAAAATTAATACAGAGTGGGTAGAGTCAAATGTCATGATAAGTGATCCGTTTCGAAAATACGTGAATGGAAGTTTGAATTTCCTAATCTATGAGATTAAACTGGTACCCAAATACTTTCATCAATAAACATTTCCGTAAATAGCGTACGTGTTATTATCTAGTTTGATTCAGATGATGCGGAAGTCTGTGTGAAGGATTATCGGATTTTTAATAACAGAAGGGACCGAACATTTGATATCAAGCAACACCTGTACGTGTTGCTGCTATAGGCAGGTATATACCCCCCCCCCCCATCAAAATGGAATAAATCAACATGGTCATAATTCCTTCTTTATTATGTCTTTGATTCATTATTTCTGATATATGTTTTCGTCATAACCTTTTCCACCAGTCAAAAGAGTTAAGAAAGAACTACTCAAACTAACATACGACATGTATATACTGTAAAAAGATGACGCATGGCTATCTATATGTAGGTCCGTGCACCCATGCAGCTGTTGCCAGCATTGATGACGATTACAGAGTCAAACTGTGAACCAAACAATAGAATACTTTATTTATGTTCGAGGTCGATAGTTAATGTGTCCCTTTATGGATTTCTCTGGCCATATAGATCAGTATATTATAGGGTTTTCAATGAGTCTGAAACGGAGAAAACGTGACATATTGGACTGTTTCGTCTTCTTTTATCGGAAAATGTTTACATTTTTCATTACTTGCTTATGTACTTCTGGTTTCAATCTTTCATTACTTGATGTAGTTCTGGGATTATGCGCAAAATTAACACCGTCGGGTCTAGTGTATTGATTTTAGCGTCAGTTGTAGACTCTTTGATAGGCTTAGGAAAGGCGTGACTAAATATAATGACAGTGCCGGGGAAAATATCAAGTGGCGAGCAATAGAACCGACCGTTGCTATAGCATATTATCCAATATTAACAAGTATTACAGTACCACTTATGTCCAGATGCCACTATCTTCTGTGTACCGTACATCCGCATAAAAATAACTTATTCTTCCATTTTAAATACAATAAAACTAGTATTGCGTGAGAAATTTATAAAGATTATAAAAAGTTTTGCTTTGCAATGGGTAAGCTTATTGCTTAATATGTAAAACATTTTTCTATGATATTCCAGATTAACAACCTAATTGAGTGCATCCTGCTGCAAACCCTACAGCTGGCACAGTGTTGAGTTTAAGAGATAAATGTTATTTTCTGAAATAGCACATACTTTAGGGTTGAGAGTCAATATTTCCCAAACCAACTTCTTCTTCTTATTTAAGTCCGAGAGGGTTGGACAGGAATGGATAAGAGACACGCTGTGTTATATCTCAAACGTCATATTTTATAGTATATAGTAAATGAGTCAGCTTTGTTATTCAATAACAGTGACACAAGCTAACTTTACCTTTCAATGTTGAAGTCGATACATGTCTTCTACATTACAACCGCCTTCTGGTAGTGTTAGAACAGTTGATTGCGTATTACGTCATCGGATCATGCCCAGTTTGAGTTTGGTCTATCGTAAAAGATGGTTAAATATGCTTTAGTAAACAGATGCAAGTAGAATACTATGCAAGTCACTAAAGTAATGTGTTCAGTTCCTGAACACATGTTAGAACACCTAATTGTAACAAATTTTGAACGCAGTATATGTGTTCAGTATAAATACTAGAATGCATGTGTTCACACAGTGTTTTTATTTTTGAACGCATAACATATGTTCAAAATCTTATAAACTAGAACACTGTTGACGCATCAGAACACTGTAACAGTTTTTGAACACAAAGTAAGTGTTCAGAACAAGAATAGAACACATGTATTCTAGATCTGAACACTAGTGTTTTATGTTTTTGGCACAAACGACGCTAAACTGTACACATGGGACGCGTCCGAAGCGTCAAAATCTTTAGAGTGACCAATACCTTTCAAATATACATAAAATAATAAGCCCAATACTTATTAACTCAATTTGTGTCCCTTTAGGCCTTATAGATTTGTTCTCACTTACTCTTTGATTAGGCTGGGGTCAAAATTTACGGCAGGGGAGGCTGAGGAGAAATTGAGGGCCATGAAAAAAATTAAGGCTTCAAAAAATTGAAAATTCTGACGGTCATGAACATTCTGATGGTCTGAAGGGGGGGGGGATATTTTGCTCATGATTTGAACCAAATTGAACCTCAGGGGGTCGTTTACCGAGTACATTTAAAAATACCTATCTAAAACCTATATTCAGTGATGAGTTGGGTGACAGCCATGTGAATGTATTTGTGCATGCCTCTCTCTCTCTCTCTCTCTCTCTCTCTCTCTCTCTCTCTCTCTCTCTCTCTCTCTCTCTCTCTCTCTATGGAGACCTTTTTGAACATTCGAACCTCAGCAGCAGTCGTTTACCTTGTAGTTAGAAAAATTGTACCTACCATATATTTAATTATGAGGCAGTCAATAGCCAAGCAAATGTGTGTTTGTCAAAATATCTCTGAATCGGTAAGTTAAAGTGTAGGTAATATAGCCATACAGTTGTATAATAATGTATTGACTCGAGTATATTCGGAGTTTCAAGTACTCTGTGGCATTTCGATGTGTATGTTGTATGGTTTGAAATGTTATGCCATTAAATGGCCTCCTACATGTCCTTATCTTACTGTGGGAGGGGCCACCCTCTCACACCCTCCCCACTAGCTATCATTGGGATGCTATTTCTGCCCCAAATCAAGATTGAATGATAAAACCCTATCTCCAAGTACAGCCCAATGTGAGACCTTTTTCCACATATATTTGTAAAGAAATCTCTCATTGTTATGAATTGGCGCTGAAGTTGATTTCCACTGCGAACTTAATGTAATGTACCATACTGTACATCTCTGAAGTGGAGCGGGGGGTGTACACATTAAAAATATGTGTAGCCGGGAAGGAGGAGGGCTACCAACATTCTTGGGCTCATCTCAGGGGGGGGGGGGGCATGACATTTTTTGAGAAAACGAAGTGGTGGTGGTGGGGAAGGGGGCTGCGAAACATTTTTTCACCAAAATAATTTCTCCCTAGGAACCCCCCCCCCCCCCATGCTGTAAATTCTGACCTTAGCATTAAATCCACAGAAGAGTTGTGTGATCTTTTAAACATTCTGCCTATCCATCGATCCAATATTGGTGGCGCACGTCAGGTCTCGATGACCAAGTTGAAAGAATGATTGGTTTGAACACATTGCGCAGCGAGTATGTAATTGATTGATTATTTGATCGATTATTTTTTTGTGGTGAAATAAAACTTATTTTGTATGTGATATTGATCAATTGTCTCTTTGATTTTTGTGGTGATATAAAACTTTTTTCTCCCTTCCCTGGCTAATTTTCTCTGTAATTCCCTCTCTTATTATATTGACTAAATAAAAATACATTGTCCAAATTACAATGTAAAACACCCATAATCTTATAGTTGCTAAGAGATCTGTTACATTAATACTTTGCTTTATCTCTTATCTTCTGGGAGATCATCACACTCATTTATGTATTAACTAGTATAAAAGATAGTCTCTTCTCTTTCTTCCATCATAGTCTGACATAGACCCTTCACCCTCGTAGTCTCAATTCATTGTGATACTGTTGTCGCATTGCAATTAATTTATTCGACGATTAATTTATTTATTGTACTATTGCAATTAATTTATTCAACCTGTAAGATTATATTGCTCGTGTTTATTGAGATTGGAGGAGAAACCGGTTACATATACATACATACATACATACATACATACATACATACATACATACTTGTACTCCGGCTGGGCGTCAAATTTCGACTGACAGTTACAAATGAGGGCTATTGACCAATCAGGGAAAAGCGTGAAGACCGGTGTATCAGCAGAGTAGCAAATTTATCAAATGTCGGTGGCGGGAGTGTATTTGCTGTGTATGAGATCCAATTAATGGCATCCAGGGAAGTATCCAGTTTGTTGACACGTGTCAGCTTCGATTGGAAGTCACGTTGGCGTCAGGGTGTCTTGTCGAAAATCAAAACATAAACAATGGGTGTATGAAGTTTTTCCTGGAAAGAATATGACACCATTGAATTATTAGCCGGGGTACAACATAAATGCCATCCTGGCAATACACGCCTCCTACGTCGGCGTGTATTTACCCGGACGGCATTTATTACATACACACACTGTCACACATATACATACATACATACTTTTTACTCCAACAAAACAACTTTTTTCCTGTTAGAAGTTCAGCTGTTCAATATTAACCCTCCTTTGAAATCGTAACCATTTACTGTTAGTATGTTCAAGAAAATCCGTTTTAGTTAAAATCAAGAAAACCCAAGGGGTCACAGGGTACACAATTTTTGAAAGGGAGGACAAAGTGATATCAAAATTTAAGCCATTTTAGAATCCAATATGGCCGCCAAATACTCATATTACATGTATATGAGAAGATAAAGGATTGTTGATTCTCTTTAGAGCAAGATGGTGAATTTCTTTTATTATTATATACATAGACCCTCATATTCCCAGGGTGTGACGTCAAAGTATAGTAATATGAAATCCATACATTTCATATTACTATACTTTGACGTCACACTATAGTAATATGGTCGGAACTACTTTGAATTATTTGTAAACATCATCAACCTGTACAGTTATGATGATGATGTTGTTGTTGTTGTTGTTGTTGTTGTTGTTGTTGTTGTTGTTGTAGTAGTAGTAGTAGTAGTAGTAGTAGTAGTAGTAGTTGTTGTTGTTGTTATTGTTGTTGTTGTTGTTGTTGTTGTTGTTGTTGTTGTTGTTGTTTGAAAATATGGTATCCTTGCTATTCATGGATTGCCGAACTTCGACCATCATCATCATCAGTTTAAAGTGAACAAATACACATCTTTTTGAAAAATCTATCGCCTTTCGTACAGCCACTAACGTACGTAGACACATGCTAACATCAACATCGTAAAAACTTCCAGTTGTGATAGTTGCACAACGCAGTGAAATCGTTGTCCGTTAAAATCAACTATTGATAGAACTTTTGAACGACTTTTGACAATGTGTTTTTGAAAATTTCACAATGTTTTCGACATTTTAACTCGCCAGTGTTGATGTTTTTAGCGTATGACTCTGAGCCAAGTTCGATGCATAACTGGTGTAGTAGACATCTGTTCGTTAGTCAGTCTCTGGATATGTCTCATTTTTTCCGATGAAAGTGTCTATATTTTATCAAAGAATTAATCACTGCTCTTGACAAACGTCCCGTCGTTGGCAAAATGTTATACCTGAAAGTCTGTGGTGTAGTAGTAGTAGCAGCAGCAGCAGCAGCAGTAGTAGTAGTAGTAGTAGTAGTAGTAGTAGTAGTAATAGTAGTAGTAGTGGTGGTGGTGGTGGTAGTGGTAGTAGTAGTAGTAGTAGTTATTGCTGTTATTGTTTTGAAAACACGATAGCCATAACATCATTTGCAATAATGTGAAAATACAGGTGGTTTAATACCTAGTTATGAATCAAACCGTTTTTACCTTCCGTTAAAGGTTAATTTTGTCTGTCTGTCTGTCTGTCTGTCTGTCTGTCTGTCTGTCTGTCTGTCTGTCTGTCTGTCTGTCTGTCTGTCTGTCTGTCTGTCTGTCTGTCTGTCTGTCTGTCTGTCTGTCTGTCTGTCTGTCTGTCTGTCCTCTGCCTGCCTGCCTGTCTGTCTGTCTGTCTGTCTGTCTGTCTGTCTGTCTGTCTGTCTGTCTGTCTGACTGACTGACTGACTGACTGACTGGCGGACTGACTGACTGACTGTCTGTCTGCCTGCCAGTGTCTGACCGTCTGCGAACATGATATATGAAAAACTACTAATTCTAATAAAACGTGCTGGAACTTGGTGATTTTCAATAATTTTGCAATATCGTAACTATGCAAGCTTTAAAGGGGCACCATAGGGCGTAGGTTATGATGTATATTTATAAGGTACAAGCAGTATTGTACTTACTGAAGCACGCTTAGCCACAATTTTTAATTGACTGAATTAAAACCTGGTATCAATGTCATGATATAACTGATAAATGATCCGATGACGTCATTTATCATACTATCAAAAATGTTAAGGAAATCTTTACTGTGCAATCAACTGTTTTAACAATGCTAGAGGACAGTTGTAATGTTATCGAAAAAATGCATCGACTTTAAATCATTTCAAAATAGTTCAATTGAGGCTATTACATAATCTTTTTCACGAGTGAGACCTTGTAAACTCGGCTTTTGCCACATTTAAATTTAATTTAGTTTGGTAGAATTAATTTATCAATTAAGAAGTACATCATGTATGATAGTTATGTCTCAGAATTGTCATTGAAAATCTTTCTGAAATACTCTTCAAGCAGCTCGGGTATTTCTTGAGAACCTCAACGAATTTAAATTGTGCAAACGGTATTCAGTGTGATATAGTGTATCTCTGAAGCCAAACATATTAGTAAACCGAGCATAAAATCTCAAAAAAAGAGAAATCTTCAAGGCTTTTACACGCACAAAAGACAGGAGAAGGACCTCTAAATATGAGGTGACACGTTATTTAAGTCATTGACGAATTAACGAGTGTATTGCATGGAATGTTCTATAACTGTTACATTGCTGTAATTTGTTAAAACAGAAATGAATAAAGGAACTTTAATAGTATTACGTGTATACTTATCAACCGATTATTTCATCAATCGCCAACCTTTTAGACATTTGTATGGCGGACGAAATTTAATCATAGCAAATGGTCCCTGGTGAGTTGTATATGCATTGCGAACGTTTAAATCTGTGACGCAATGGGAGTAATGGACGTATTACTGGGTTCAGGAAATGCTAGTGTATCCTTTAAAGTCAGACAGTCCATTAATTGCTACGTCTTTACCATATAAGTATTGCGTATTTGTAGACAACGTGTGAATTAATGTGTACACCGATAGCCCACATTTTGCACCAGACCATAGGTTTACTATATACATTATACAATGCATACATACATACATACATACATACATACATACATACATACATACATACACTCACCCACCTATCCATCCATCCATCTATACATCTCTCTCTTTCAGGAAACCATTTGTGCGTGTACATTTCCTTTTCGGGACAAACCAAAGTCGAAGGCTTGAAAGCTGTCGCTAATCCATGTTCCGAAAACCAAAGGCAAATTAAAGCTGGTATAAATTATGTGCCAGGAAGATATTCTTTAATGAAATCCATTTCTTCATGTCAATTTCTGAAAGCAATTAGTCGTCGCATCAGTGTAGATTAGATTTAGTTCTAATGAAATGACCTTATTTGGGTAATCCCTCATGTATATATATATACATCCTTAGGAATCTCCAAGGGCATATGTAAGCCCCGCTGATTGCTGTAAAAATGTTACCATTACATTAATTTGTAGTTAGATAAGCATTGGTATGAGGTACATGATCATATTCATGCATTTACTCCTCTCCCATGCATGTTTTACATAGGATGAAATGGCTTTGTCTTGGCAGATCTACTGCATTTGACACAACAAAGAGGGCATCATCGCATTTTAGAAATAATTCTGCACAAGATTAATTTAAAATCACATGAAAATGAATGAATGAATGAATGTGAATGAATGAATGTATGCATGCACAAATGTACAAAATGATGGGATGGGTAGATGAATATGTATGTATGTATGTATGTATGTATGTATGTATGTATGTAGGTAGGTAGGTAGGTAGGTAGGTAGGTAGGTGGGTAGGTAGGTAGGTATGTATGTATGTATGTATGTATGTATGTATGTATGTATGTATGTATGTATGTATGTAATGTTTATATGTATGTATGTATGTATGTATGTATGTATGTATGCAATGTATGTATGTATGTATGTGTGTGTGTGTGTGTATGTATGTATGTATGTATGTATGTATGTATGTATGTATGTATGTATGTACAACAAATTAAGTTTTGCAAACTAATTGTTCTTACGACATGAGGGGAGTGCGCTGCCATATCCTACGATTAGCGTAAACATTCGAACAAGCACACAGGAAAGCCGAAGAAGGATGGATACTAGATGTCAAAGCTTTCCTAGAGATACATTTGACGGTTTTCTAAGCGTATTAACGTGTCAGTCCCTAGGATCAGTAAAGCGAAATGAAATGTCATAGGGAATGGGTATCTTGCGTCACTACATTGACACGTGACCACAACACCACCAACTCACAATCATCATTGCAGCTCACTCCATCTTCTGCGATGTACGGTAAACCCTCTGTGCTTCATTTCAACACACCGGCTGTATACTCGGTATAGACAGATTATTAAGACTCAGGTATGTCTATCTGTTTATTTTCCCTACCATTCTAAACATTATTTTCTTGCTATTTCAAATCACTGACTTAGCTTATCTGGTATATCGCTACCCATTATAAACGCTTAAAAAGTGACTGCATTCGTTGAAATAATCTTTGAAAATTTCCCTATCTGATACACGCTTATGATTAACACGTGCCGTGGAAATCATGACAGAATAACGCATATCTTTTGACAGAATTCGCTTTACAATTAATTATACCTTTACTCGCCATTCCTCACACGTACGATAATGAAAGGAGGGAGTGGGAGGGGCGTTGGTGCAGTTGAGAGAGATTTGTATTCCTTTGGTTATTCCTCACGTTCTTTCCAGAAACCTATATATTTTAAAATTCTATGTTAACATGGCATGATCTTCGAATACGCTTCTGATATTCATATAGGACTCGAAACCTCTACTCTATAGATTTTTTTTATGTTAATGTTAGAAATTGTTAGTTAAAGCCTACACGATTTCCGCTTCTTAATTGCACTGACAAAAGCAATGACTTTTAACATTTTCACCGATTGGTGAAAACCCAAAAGCAAGGATAAGACTTTTAAATGTTGTACGGGTTTAACGAGTAATCAATGTTCCCTTAAGAGAGAGAGAGAGAGAGAGAGAGAGAGAGAGAGAGAGAGAGAGAGGGAGAGAGAGAGAGAGAGAGAGAGAGAGAGAGAGAGACATTTCAATGCCCAATATAGCTCCTCTATAACTTTTTAATGTGTATGACTGAAGGCAATCATTCAGAGAGATAAAGGCGAATCGTTATCGTGAAAGAAGCAAGAGATAAGGAATCAATATAATAATATTGATATCGAGGCCATGTTTCGAACATTATAACCTTTAGTATTTACACGATTGTGCTCATGCACGATGATTACTTTTTAACCGCCTCCATCGTTAACATTGTAAATGTTGTGACTGTGTGTTTGCTTTCATCAGATAGTGTTCTTTTGTGCTGAATTTCATTAAATACGGGTTGACGAATTTAGGCCTCCAATGATGAAATTGTAAATGAAAATGTATTCATAACAACTTATGCCGTTAGAAATTATTTCGTTCTTTATACACAACATGTCTCTAATCTACACGACTCCGAACTATTAAATTGGATTGTGACTTTAAATTGAGGTATCCTTTCAGTGTGTTTTTATATATCGTTTTATGCTAGTTGTTCACGTAACACACAAGTCTAATATTACAGCTTGCACTATTAGCGGATGTATGTACATCCCGTTTCAAGGAACCGTTCACCGACTCTATTTGATACAACCACACAGAAACCACTGAGAAACTGCACACGATACACTTTAAGATAGCAAGATTGAATGATATACCGTTTCTTCCGCCACTTTTTCTAAATAATAAGGTGATGCAGACATCAAATGCAGACGCCAAAACATTGGCGCCCGCTTGTCTGCATCTATAGTTGCAGTTCATAATGGCAACAACAAACTGTGTCTAGCTGTCTTAGTGCAGGATATGCAGTTTCTTATTGGTTTCTGCGTGGTTGTATCTACAGAGCCTGTGAACGGTAACTTGAAACGGACTGTACAGTGTCATGTGTTAGAAACGTTATACCATGTTAGGCTTCGATTTTAACCAAGTCAGTTGGCGAATTCTTATGAACACCAATAACTACGGTCTATTTAAAAGGCACGAATGACAATATGTTGACTCTCTCTACCTTCCTTTGTGTAACTTCGCCTTTTATCGAAAACGTTAATGGAACTGTATGTATGCCTACTATATTTAAAAAGAAACATTTGTCCTGTATTCATACTTCGTGTTTTACCTGGCTTCCGACTATTTTGCTTATGACGTATGGCATTCATGGGGTGACGTCATTCATTAGCTGTTTGTGTTATTCATACTTTTGCTTTCACTGTTGAAAATGTAACTCTTCAAATACGTTTCTTAGATAATAATTTGACTATATTCAAAATCAATCAATATAGCTTTCAGAAGGCAAATAGAAAGTCATTTGAAATGCCAATTAAGGGTAAAACAGAGCTGTAATGAAGGGTTGAAAACGTGTAAACGCATTTTGCTATAAGGGTGGGAGTATGCTATATTTTAAAACGTATGTATTGCTCACATTGTGTTGTCCAGATTCACACATTAGTGCTATCTCAACAGTGGAGCTAGAATGATATAGATCGTTTATACGCGGCCGTCTTTTCCGATAGTTCTTTGTGTTAAAGACAACTTGTTTTTTTCTTAATATCCAAATTGTAAGGCTCGTCTGACTTGCGCCCTTGAATGTTGTATTTTCATCTCTATGGAAACTAGAAGATTTCACGGTTAGCGTGAATTTAATTCCTAATCTGAGATTTTAGTCAGAAAATGGAACCACAGTCTAAATATTTAAACCAGTATCAGTGTTTTCTGTTGAAAAGATGAACCTTGTAAAACATATATGCGTAGCAAAGAATATTCATTTACGTCATACACAGGTGACCTATGATCTATCAACCAATAATCTTGTGAAAAGTACTTGCTAAATGTCACCAATAATCTAAAGTCAATTAAAGATAAAATATAAGCACAAATTAAAAGTAAATATCATCTAATCTCTTCTACTTCTCTGTAATTACATACATGCTTTCCTTAATTCACATTATCATACTTTCGGGTTTTTTGATAACATAACAGACAATGTTAAATACCACAGATGTCAGTTGCAATCAGTGTATCGATCTGTATGACATCATTCTTGTTAATATTTATGGTAATTTCTTGTAGGAGAGACCTACGTCATCGTAGTTAGACAGCTAGCAATCTAGGTGTACATGTTAAGTTGACAATCGTGTCGGGATGACACTTGTACCAATATCAGTTCTTGTCTTGTCACTTCTACCGTGGACGGTGCATGCAAGTTTAGAAGGTAAGACTGTTTTTTTTGTATTCATAATAATTGTTTAATTGTAAACTGTAGGTTTTTAATTTTGATCGTGGGTCTTAACAAAGTAGATATCTGTGGGTCGAGAGGCGAAATGATAAGAAGGTAGCTACAGTACTGTAGTCCTACGAAAAATATCAAAGTCCTAACGCGTAGTCGTGACCACGGTTTATTTTTTATGTATATTGTTCCAAGTCTTGTATCTACTATCAAAGTTAATAGCTAGAATGTATTATTTTCCGAGAGGGCAGTTACAATACTAAGTCTTTTACAACTCCAGGGGTCACCTTAAAATGTCACATCAAGCAGTACTTATTCACAAATACATCTGGAAAATAAAATCTCTACCCGAGCATCGTTGTAAAACGACAAACGTCATTGCAGTAGTAATATCAATACAAGTACCGCCACATTGAGTCAAAGCGACATCTGCTCTGTCTTATGGCTGCAACAGAGCTAATGATGCATGTCCCAGTTTGTCAATACACAAAAAAGTACCAGTGATTACTTGCACCACTGCACATACAAAAACACATTATTACATACATGTCTATGCAAAAGAGTGTGTGGTCGTTCCTTGTACACGAAAAGGTATGATCGCATAGCATGATTTTTATAGAAATTTTCGGTGGTTTTCGGATAAATATGATACTAGCAGAACCTCTCGACGCATGAGTGTCAGTGTGGGATTCAAGGGTACTTGCACTCGTGCTTGCAGTGTTTCCTGCTACACTTTCACTCCCTATACTCGTGAATATACTATATTTCGCGGAGAGAACATTTCATGCACTCATGCAAATCTCCCCTTGTGTCCCACCCTTACAATCACACGCATCACGGGGTTCTGTCTCATCCTCACATACTTAGTTAAATAGTTAAATATATGTGCTTTATGACTTATACTAATTCCTTGGCAATGAACAAATTGCGACTTTGCGCACGAAGATCTACCGGAGGTGACATGTGGAGGGCAGATAACAGCTCAGTCCGAAGGTGCAAACATCTATACTTGGGTTATAATATTTGTATTAGAACCAAGTGAATGGTTACATTGTCTGATATAATGTTATTCTTTTGATGATTAGTCAAAATATGACGATCTTTTGCGAGGTCACAATTTTTGACGAGGAACTGTTTTTTTTTCTTCTTTCACGTTGCCCTTGGGCAATATGAGCTCAGCCTGCCCAGCAAATATCTCGAATATTCATATTTGAAATAATGGCAAGACTAATTCCGACTTTTTACAGTAACAGCATTTACCTTACACTACTGTGTGATTAAGTAACATAGCAGATAGTGACAATCTTTTTAAACTTTACTGTATCAAAGGGACTGTATTCGCTGTCTACATAAATCTTCAAACCACGAGCAATATACTTTTCCATGACCTTAGGTTTTTTTCATAACATTCTGCCTGTTTGTTTTCATGTTGTTTAAGACCTCCACAAGGCCAGACAAGTCAATACAGAATTATCTGAGACGTGTTGGTTATCACAAAGGAGAACCAAAGAAGAATGCCAAATGGACTGTTTACGGGATAGCTGTTGTGAAGTGTTGGAAGCATATTCAGTAAGTAGACTTCATAATATGATCTGAATGCGAAATAGACACTGTTAACGATTTGTTACAGTCGTTGTATGTGTGTATGTGTGTATGTGTGTGTGTATGTATGTATGTATGTATGTATGTATGTATGTATGTATGTATGTATGTATGAGTGTGTGTGTATGTATGTATGTATGTATGTATGTATGTATGTATGTATGTATGTATGCATGCACATTTTGGCATAATGGTAATGGGTAATAGCGTTCAAAGTCTTATTTTTATTATGCCAAATGTTGGAACTATAATGTCTCATTCCTTAATTCAAGACAAGGTCATTTTTGAGTTGAGTATTTCCGAACATATTCTAATCTTTCTAACTAACACCAACTCTTGTTAATTTTGTAGAGATAAATTTATCATGTATTTCATGTTGATATACTTAAAATGTGACCTCAAAATACCCATCTTACCCTTCACGCTTTCTCACAAACACACTAACACACACCCCACTCTCTCTTACCTTCCCCTATCTTCCCTCTGTCCGTTAGAGAAGGTTAATTTTGTCTGTCTGTCTGTGTGTCTGTCTGTCTGTCTGTCTGTCTGTCTGTCTGTCTGTTTCTGATATTTATATATTACATGGTTATGATAACATTACTCAATGCTAAGTCAGACATTTCAATGGCGCAAGTTTGGTGCCTAATTTCCCCCAGATTGCGTTCAATACACGATACGATTCGTGAGCATCACTCTTAAGGCAACCACATACTTGCAATATCAATCATTTCTGTCTCTTGATCGAGTTCTTTTTCTGACATTATTTGGCCTCTCATCAAGTATCGATTCTACAGATAACCTTTAATGAACTGAGGTTTGATTATACATTAGTACCATGTAAAGTGATATTTTAAGAAAACACAATTTGCTAAATCTCAAAATCTAACTAATCAATTTAATTCAAAATTGTAGGATTAGTAAAAGTAATCTCCGTGTTTTGATTATAAGATCCTTTTAGGTTAATAACTTATTGCTTATAGTTGATATTCGGTTCAAGGTATGTGAGTATGGCACGTTATTAATACCTGACATCATTGGGGTTGTTGAGAATGATAGGGTGGTTTATCATGTTATCTAATCAGGATGATGACAATGACATGGCTACTAATAACCTGTATGTAATGCGTTGAACAGTTTAAATGAGATCACCTATGCAGTCAACTGAGTAAACAGGGGGTGTCACTATTAGGGCAACCCAAAAACTGTCATCATTCAATACACTTATTGAACAGACAAGTGATGTAACTTGTATTGTATCTGTTTGTTTAGTCACTATTATTCTAGTGCTGCTGATCATATGGCATGTTCGCTTACTTCCTTCTAAGCATAGAATGATAAACATGAACGACCTTAAAATGTAACTGGGAATGATTTTATATCCACTTAGTTAATCCCCTTACAAACACTTTTCAGTGATTCAGCTCACTTGCACAAAAGCAATAAATCACAAAATATTTTAATGGCTATATTAATCTAAGGCATAGGGTAATCTGCTATAGAAATAGGAATACACGAAGTCACAGTTTGCTATATTTTGGTAAATATGGAAATGTAAAATTTACATATCCAAACTATAGAACATAATAGAAGTATTGTATTTGAAGCGATGGTAGATTGTTTACTGCAGTAACATCAACGGAAAATTTGGTCCAGAAATACTACTACAGAATACAATGATTGGCATTTTATGGTGTGTTTTTCTTGCAGACGTTCTTTGACATTAGACATTGATATGATATATTTTAGGATGTGTACAGTAAAGATTTTCGCGAAGCTTTAAGTACATGCAACGATCTAATTGCAAACCAATAAGGCTATCCAATGACATTGTATTTACATATGAATTTCCTTCCTTCAGGATGTCGTTGAAAGTAGAGTTTTGTGAAAGTCTGAGGCGAATGAAGGTGACCGGGAGTATCTAACTTAATGTACACGACGTACATAACAGATAGATTAAGCCCTGTTTAATAACAGTTGTTTTAACTATTTACAATCCATAACGTAAAATGAGAGTCTTTGAAACTTTCCTTCTAACATTTGTCTGAAAATTAGAATACCAGTCGTAAATATTCAATGTCATAAAACTATATATCCATCAATACATGAGCGTGTACGCTTTTAAATATTCAAACCATACCATTTCCTTGTTGGAATAATTGAATGAAATAAATTCCAAGAGAAAGCTTTCCCGGATAAAAAGAGTCGATGTACAGCGGAGTAATATGTGTGTTGAAAAGAATGATTTGATATGTCATTTAAGTCAGTAGGGAGATGTTAAAAGCATGCCTAACCTACAAATGAATGCATCATAATGTAATAGATGATTTAACTTTAACATTTACGAGTTTGAAAACAAAACTAACCATAACGTGTGTGTGCAACCATTTGTTATTGTTATCGAATATTGCCTTTAGTAATTAAATGACGTTGATAGTTAATCGACGCATCTTTGACAAAATATTCGTGTTTCTGGAGACATGTATCAGGGGTTTGAATTGAATTTGTTATCAAATTTCTGAAAGGAGCGATTATCGCGTTGTTATAATCCACTTAGTTCAAATGGTAAAGGTGGGTGTGTATATGTGTGTTTGTAATGGCACCATTAACGATGTCATGTTTGATCACAATCTGAATAGTCGTGTTAAATAAACGAACATAATGTGGAATTATACATAGAATAAAGAGGTTTGACGCAAGTAAGCTTTACATTCTTCACTCAGTGGTTTATTTCAATAGTCTTAGAATACGTGCAACTTCTTCCATGAATGTTAGTCCGTTACCCAAATCAAACCAAACCAGGGTAATCAAACTAAACCTAACCAAACCAAATCAAACCAAACCAAACGTTGCCACAGCAATTAAAACTAAACTTAGTACGCAAATCATCCAGACCAATTTCTACCAATCTAAACCAAATCAAAAGAGACACAAAAGATAAGCCCCACAAAACAAAAGCAAATAAAAAATAAAAACAAAAAACAACCAAACCTAACCTAACCTAAGACAAAACAAATAAAAAAACCCAAAAACAACAACAACAACAACAACAACAATAATAATAATAATAATAATAATAATAATAATAATAATAATAATAATAATAATAATAATAATAATAATAATAATAATAATAATAAACAAAGTAAAAGCTTAGAGAATATAACAGAAAATAAGGATGAGAAGGTTTGGGAGTTTTTACTATTCAGCAGGCCTTCAGCGTTCAAAGTTTGTAGTCTTTTGGATCCACAATATCTCCCGGGGTGCATTTCGGATGCCTTAGAAGGGACCCAGAAAAGTCATTTTTCACAAATCCTGCACCTTACAACATAATTAAAATAGAGCTGTTTTGAATAGCTTAGAAGACGACAACTGTGAACAAATGCTAGGAACATCAGTCCTCTTCAGACACAATTGATTCAGCATTGTTTGCTATAATTCAATATGCTATTGCTTTTATCACGTTGTTACTTATTTATTTCTTCCGTTCTTTCAGGTTTTCCGAGGGGCTAAAATATTTCCATTTTACTCGTGTTACGCCTACAGAATGCCTCGGGGTAGAATTGAGTTAAAGAATTGCAATACCCGTTGTCCAGTAGAAATATGGTGTAAGTATGACGCCACTTTCGGCGAAAATAAAAAAAAAAGTTTGTTTTCGATAACTTGACTTCAGAAAACAGGGTAGGTAGGTCTGAATTTTATTTTATTTTACATTTTATCTTTGTTTTATTAATTCGTCCCGAAGACAAGGTAGTTAAGTATTGGTTGGTCACAATACTTCCGTAACAGTTGATGAGGTGTAAACAAGTAAATTAAGACAATTATGTGATTCGGAAGTAGACGAACACAATATGCAGACTGTGCTGATATAGGATGAAATGACATCTTTTCTCTCTGGACTATGATTTTCAAAAAAGTATTCAAAGATACTTTGGCGAGAAAATTAAATCTACAGGGAAAAAGAAGTAAACTGTCATAATTTTAGCTTTATGCATGTGAAACATATTTAGGGTCGACGACTATCGGAAACACACTATTTCTTGGATGGCCTTATTAGTCTTCAGGATATTAATACATTGAATTCTTTTTATGCAAAGTGTTGTATCTGAATACGTCCCCAACCGGTTGACCTGATTGGCGGCCATCTACAATTAATGCATGACCAATTCGAATTCGTTATAGGATAATATCAGCTTTGAGGCATTCGTTTCATTAATGTTGTTTATGAAGAAGGGGTTTAGAATGTTGTAAAATACTCCTTGAAAATAAAAGTCTTACATTTTGCTCTCAGTTTGTTCAAGAAAACTTTAATCCATTCGCTCGGTTAAAATCAATAGCAAAACATTAGGGATCATATTTTTGACATAGATGTTGCAATTAGTCTTGAAGTTAACCAATTTTAGAATCCAGAGTGTCCGTAGCAGACGATGACTGTTAACTCTTTTGGAAAATAAAAGATTGTTGATTCTCTTGTAAACGAGATGATGATCACCAAAATATGTTACATCATAGACCCTCCACCAACCAGTTGTAAACTTCGAAATGGTCGGAAAATTTAGTCAAAAACATGTCGGATAGCTAGCAACTATCACTGAGTCACAGTGAGTGTAAAAAACTTGGAAACGGACAGGAAATGCTTATGTAGCTTAATGTATGCAAACAAACATCGCATAGTAAACATTTAGAGAACCTTTGATGTTTAACGCAGTTGCGTATCCTGTTGGTGGATACATCAAAAGGACCTGGAATAACATTTACGTTGCAAAAGTTTGAGAGATACATTGTATGACAAACTCTGATTTTTAGGCTAGATTAGCTGAGTTTGCGCTTTCTAGAGCAGATCGGACGATTTCTTGGTTAAAAAAAAGCATTGCTGATACATGTTGTCTGTTTTCTATGTTGCTTTTGGGAAGCTGTACTCTTCATTTCACAATTTTTTTCCGATGTCGTGTACCTAATATATAGTTCTACTCCTCTTTTTGAAAAGTCATTTTGGATTTGAAAATGCCATCAAAATATTAACAACCATGTTTATTTTTCTATATTTCAGATAATTCCAAAGTTTAACTCTACTTCACTGATGTTACATCCAACTTGAACGTCTATAATGAGAAAGAAGACACTTATATTCCATAAACATTACTCTTTTAGTATAACAGACATCTACAATCTGGTAACGTCATCAGCACATTCTCCGTGCTTAAATTTTATTACGTGACGAGGAGCAATAACATAGGTGCTAAGTGTTTTCATTGATTGCCTGAAAATACAGCAAAATCTTTTACTTCATTAATCTTAGCATTGCAATGGAGATGTGTTATTAAAGTTGTACATTTACGTTGTGAAATACCGAGGATGAAAAATGCACAGTGTACGTTGCATTCTCCACCTTCTGACCAAAATGGCAGTATAAGTTATGAGAGGAAAATATTTCAGCAGACCGGGAATTGTATATCTCTTATATATCTATTTTAGCTCAAGTGGCCTTTGAAACCTACAAAATGTACATGTTTGTTCTTGGAAGAGGTACCGTGGCAATTAGGAACACAGCAGTTGGACAGCATGCACCATGCAATTTTTTAATCAAATGTTGAATCCATTGTACTATTCCGGTGTCACATGGGTCATGAATTCAAAGACGACCTTTGCATTGCATGTTCCATTGCATCCAACTGTAATTCTGATATAGATATTCTTGGGGGTGGTTGATGGGGGTGGGGGGGGAGGGGGGGAGTGAACCATGACTGTGATAAACATCAATACTGTGGATCCATGAATAATGATTTGTCGGCTATTGTGGGGACCGTGTGATTGACTTTTGTGAACACGATTTTACAGTTCTCTCCACATTGAAGACATTTCTTAAGCTTGGTATATGTATCCATCTTTGTCTCCATATCTAGGAAATGTTTAGACGAAACATATACCCATGTGGTTATATCTATTGAATAAATTACAGGTTCACTGACTGTCAACAAAGCCAAGCTTTTCTAAAGAACAGGATGGGGGAGGGACCACAATCACTGGAGAAATAAGAAACAACAACAACAACAACAACACACGTCGTAGGTTTAACTTGAACTGGTCTAATTTCTAATTAGAAATAAACAAGATACAGCACTTTGTACAGTGAAATTGCTTGTACGAAAAAAGTGCTTAAATCTATAAACGTACACTTGAAAATTACTGATGGCTGGTTGTGGCAAATAAAACTACTCAATGTTTTATACGCTTTAAGATAGAAAGATTGAATGAGTACATTTTCTTGCGACATTTTGTCTAAATGGTATGACGTAATGTGCCACTTTGCATACATCAACCAGACATCACATCATTGTCGTCCGTGTGTCTTCGTCTAGTTGCAGGTTAATTTTCATTTATAACACTTGTATCATGAAATTTGTGATATCACTGTCTTAAAAGTGTAAAATGTGCAATTTCTTTTCGGTCTCTTCGCGGTTTTATCAAACAAAGCCAGCTGCTGTGAACATTAACATGAAATCGGCGGTATATGTGTAAAGAACTTTAGCCATAGAAGTGCCCAAAAGTAAATGTACTCTTTGTTGTCAGTTATGTAACAGTGTTATTCGACAAGGATTGGGTGATGTAGATATTTTAAATCATTTCGATAACACATAATGCTCATTATGGCAAACATGTAATATAGTGAATATTTCTGGTATTACCGTACAGCAGAACACCACAATAAATATAGTTGTGACTATATGACCAGAATTATCCTTATCAATTATATAGTGTATGTATGTATGTATGTATGTATGTATGTATGTATGTATGTATACCATGCATGTATTTATATATGTTCAAATATAAAAGAACGGTAGCGAAAATGCGGCCAGCAACATTGTGTAAAAGTATTTGGAAATGCCTACACACATTCATCTCCACTACTACCACCACGCCATATTCTGTACTATCATTAGGGATTACCCTATACATACCAAGAAAGCTATCGCCGTGATGGTCAGTGACATAACAGAAAGAGTTGTGCGACATAATTTATGAGTAAGCAATCAAGCATGTAGTACTTTATTTGACCTAACTAAACTTATCATAATACTCGAACCATGACGTCAGAAATGACAACACGTGATGAGAGTGTTACAAACATTCATTTTCGACTCAAAATAACATTGGAAACTTATGGTATGTACTAATGATTCTTACTTTCCCCTTTCTCAAATCTGCATTGTCAATCAAGCATATATGTCTCTACAAGTTTTTAAACGCAAATTCAACAAGGACTTCATGTTGGCGTTACTATACTGTCCTTTTCACTAAATCATGTGTGATTTGATTAACATTGTGTATACAGCTACAACAAAACGTGTGATGCAATACAGTTTATAGTGTACGATATTACGAGTAAATTATTGTACCTAACAAAACATTGTCAAAAAACATCCCAGTTGCAGCTAGTACAGCTTGCTATACCTTGTGTCTCTACTGATTTCCATTGTTTGATGAGATTAACTTGTGTAATAAGGCTGCACTTTCCAATCTTTTAAGTTTCTTTACAGTCCCTATTCCCCGGGGGTGCTATTATAAATGCTAGTATAAATATCATGAACATATCTATTTTAGAGAGAGCTGCGATCTAAAACTATCGTAGAACGGTCTAACGTAATGGCTGTCGTCTTGTGCTTTGCGATGAATTTCGATGAACTTTAATCAACCAACGATTTTATTCTGGCTTCGAGATTAGGTGCATCCCAGTCCAGGTGTCTCTCCCCCATTACCTACAGGTGAGAGGACATACATACATACATACATACATACATACATACATACATACATACACACATACATACATACAGACAGACAGACAGACAGACAGACAGACAGACAGACAGACAGACAGACAGACAGACAGACAGACAGACAGACAGACAGACAGGAAGGGAAAGATATACAGAAAGGAAAAGGGTCCGTATAAGTAAAATAATTTAGGTAGATAAGTATTGGAAGGGATACACAATTAACTAACTATAAAGATAATATATACAATGTAGTAATGTTGTTAATATTATGTCGCGTCAGACGATAAAATGTATCAATGTCGGTAAGATTTTGTCACATCAGATGATCAAATGTAGCAATATGTTAGGTTTTAGTTGTGCAACACCACACGTTGTTTCTTGTCAAATTGCTTCCATTGTATATTACAACACGTACAGTGACAACAAATAGGAACCGACACTTTTTTGCCAGTTACTAAATATTTGTACAAAAAGTGGAATCGTTTTCGTCAAGATTGCAAGTATCTCATTACATATATAAACTCTCCACAATTTTTACGAGCTGGTGATGGGAATTTGTTTTTGTTATTGGACATAGAATGGGAAAACAGTCAGTATTCCAACAGAAACTGGTATTTCAAATGAGAAGGCAAGGGGAGAAGGGACTTCGTTTACAATGTGGACATCATTTGAACATTACTAAATCTAGTGGCGTGTAGTATGTTTGCTTTTATGGCATTATTCTAATCCAGGGTAATAACGAATATACACATGTTGTTTCAATGGAAGATACATGTACAGCTAAAGGATGAGATGGCAGTGTGGCGTCCGGTATACATATATGGGGGCAAGGGAGACGGATGCAGAATTTGGGGATAATTGGCATGTCGTAAAAATTTTCAGCGGGAGGGCGCATATGAAAGCCTTTCACTTTCTCTTTAAATCACCAATAAAACTATAAAACTAAGTCAATATTTAAGGAACAAGAAAAAGTACCTTACCTCCACTTGGTTCTTGAAGAATACGAAGGTTGGATCTTCCGTTACTTCATATCGTTGACAAATTCCCTACAGGGAAGACCAACAACAACGTATTGCCATATTGTTTACACTGTAACTAACTAGCTAGCTATTAAATGACCTTCCACACGTATGCTTAATACAACATAGACGATACAACTATAGCATATGTATATTTGTGTGTGTGTGTGTCTGTACGTACGTACGTACGTACGTATGTACGTATGTATGTATGTATGTATGTATGTATGTATGTATGTATGTATGTATGTATGTATGTATGTATGTATGTATGTATGTATGCATGCATGCATGTATGTATGTATGTATGTATGTAAATTGATAGATTTGGTTACAACGAGTTTTGTGTCAACCCAAGATCAAGAATATAAACGATAAGCACAGCAGGTTTAATCCTCTATTGATTTCTTTCGTCGTTTAGTTTTACTCACCCCGTTGTGGGATCCACTGAAATCCACTCTGAGGAATGTCGTAGTAGTAAAGTTCTTTGCCATAGGCTAAATAGAAATAAGGGGAAGAAATACGTCTATATGGTAATTATGAAAAACTATAGTGTATGTGGTGTATATACTAGAGTTCTCAGTTCACAATAATGGCCACTAAACCTGAAATAGCAAGTCGCCTGGTTAGAAATAATCTCACCAAATCTCAGAAATTTCGCATCATATCGTTATCTGGATGGACAAAAAATGTAAGTAAATTGCTACATTTGATTTCATTTTACGATGGATTCGAGCAAATAACAACAACACATATCTCTCTCTCTCTCTCTCTCTCTCTCTCTCTCTCTCTCTCTCTCTCTCTCTCTCTCTCTCTCTCTCTCTCTCTCTCTCTCTCTCTCTCTCTCTCTCTCTCTCTCTCTCTCTCTCTCTCTCTCCCATATGTTTACATTGCAGCGAATCCATAGCGAATACATTGGAGTATGTTGTCTCTGGGCACTCTTACCGGATACATATTGTGGTCGAAGTTGTTATTGCGACCCTTAGTAAAATAAACTACGATCAGTCTATCACTAGTCTTCAGTTGGAAGTCCAAATCATCCTGTATTTAAAATAAAGTTTAAAAGAAAGCTGTATACAAAAACTGATGAAATTGTACGATAAAAAGTACAGCTTGTTTTATGTCAGTATTCACTGACTGTATTCGATACAATCATGCAGAAACCAACAATAAAATGCATATTTTATACCAATATTGCAATTTCTTGCAACATTTTGTCTAAATGAATGAAACAATTTAAGCATACTACATCTAGATGCAGACACGTGGACGTCAATGTTTTGTTTGATGTCTGCATTTCATGTCCGCATAGTGGTACGTTAGTTCATTACATTTAGACAAAATGCTGCACGAAACTGATAAATTAATAAAAGTGTGACGTGTAGTTTCTTATGGTTTCTGTATGTTTGAATCAAACAGAGCTAGTGAACACTAGCATGAAACGAGCTGTAGATGGTACTGCACATGAATACATTAAACGGTGAGTAATCAGTTAGTAAGTTTGTTCAGATTTTGATGTGGTTAAAAGTCAGTGAGATTGGTCATCGTAACCATCACTATTTTGTAAACATCGTAAACATTGATTACACGAATTTTCTGTTTTAATTCTGGTTTCATACACACAGCTAAATATTACTGAATTATTACAAAGAAAGTTGATGTATGAATCAATTATATATATATATATATATATATATATATATATATTGATGTATAACTCCAAGAAGACAATTCCAATCCATTTACAGTCCAAATAATGAATAAAAAGGGTGCGATCAATGTATAAAAATTATGAATAGAGCAGAAAATATATTATCGAAATTGTCAATTTATAGAAAATCAATAGATTTGTTATTTCCTTGAAAACAAATTGTTGACTAACCAAACTTTAGTAATGATTTTAAAAAGAGATTTGAGCAAATTTAATTTTCAAACAAATTATTTCCCTGAGGCTGTGGCACATTCTCCTTTAAAGTGAATCACACTGTTGCATAATTGGTTTCTTTAATTTCTCTAAAGTTCCAAAACCTCTTGAAGTGTGCACCAAAATATTATCTTACCGATGGATGCTGCAAATTACTGGTATATGTGTTTCAGTTCGCAGAATTACATAGTAAGCAACTCTTCATATAAGGTTAAAAGTTTAGGATGTGTTTGGTATCTTTAAACCTGCGTACTAACAGCAACTGAATTTTTTTTCAAAACTTTTGTGGCTAAAGGTAATGGCTTACACTCGTAATAGCGTACAACCTGAACAGTATTGAATCCTCTGTGAATTACTTTTTTAGCTGTACGTACAATATGTAATAATAAACTGATTTTTGAATCTGCCCCTAAAATCAGCTACCTCAACGTGACTACGATTTCGACCGAGTACTATGCTACTGATGGATACGACCAACTAATAATTAACAATGCACAACATCTCATTATAGTTTTTTTTTCAACCATTTTTAGTAAAAATTAATAAATCTGCAGTTGCAGGTAGTGTCACTTTAATATTGTAGAATCTGATCAAATCAGACTCTGAAACGTATTTGAATGTAGAAATACTAAACGAATGTATTCTTTCTGGTTTAACTACTCATTGACTTACCTGGGAGCAGATTTCTTTTACGGTGCCCATAGTCGTATCAAAACCTGTATTTTTGCAGCAACAATTAAACATATCAGCAATGCCTGAAAATGAACAGTCGCTCGGGACTGCACGTGTTTATATACCTTGATGTCGTGGTATTGGTAGGGTGGCGATATATATCACCGATAATTTAACTTTTTCAAAAAGTCATTAATGTTCCTTGTTAATGGGAGAATCAAAATTAATGAGAAAGTATTTGTTTTTTATTTGTAGATCGTTACCTGGGCAACGATTAAAAGATATCATTAAATCAGTACTCAAATAATAAGACTGTATTAATTATCATTAGCCTGATCATATTTTTACTATTTGATGTGTTAATTCTTTCCTTACTTGTAACGCCAATGGTGTTCATTTATAATTCATTGTGCCTATTAATATACACAGAAACAAAACTAAGGAATAAAATCTATTATAAAATAGTCTTCATAAGTGTTGGATTTTCATTTTTTATTATCCTACTAACTGTTTTCACTTCTCCAATCTCTCGTCTTTTCTGAATGGCAATGCTTACAAGAATCTGCCTAGTGATAAAGCTCAAAGTGTTCGTACTTACATTATCGTTTGTCAGGCTAAATCTTTAACAGCAAATTACAGGAAGAGGCACTCAGCTGACAGAAAGGCGTCGAAGTCGGCGAGTTTTATGCGAATCCTAAGACAACCAACACAACGTTGACTGCTGGGGATATCCACCTGTGGGCGCGTGTGTGTGAGGGGGGGGGAGATATTACTCTGTGTGTGTGTGTGTGTGTGTGTTTGCATGTATTGAAATGTCAGTGTATGTGTGTGTGTGTGTGTGTGTGTGCATGTGTGTGTGTGTATTGTGTATTTGTATTTGTATGTATGTGTGTGTTTACATGTGTTAAAATCTCAGTACATCCCGAATACAACGCACCTATTATATTTATGGATAATTAGAACGATTCGGGATACATATACACCATCCATAGTAAAACACACAATGGCAAACTATAAAGTAGTATATCTAGGTTTAAACCAATCCTGCAATTAAGTCACAGAATAAAGAGAAATCTCGGTTTAATTTTGTTTAGCGAAGAAACATTACAAATAAACAGTTCTTCATTTTTCCCTATTCCCAGTAACATTGCTATATTTATCGTGACATGTTTAGAGCTTTTCAGCGTTCTTGGCGGATTTTTCAACATATGCCCGTAGAGTTTTTCGGGAAAAGTCATACTTTGATAGCTATCTGGAAAAGGGAAAATGAAATATAGAATAAAGCTGTTTCTTAAAGGTAAAGATACATTAAAATTAAAATTTGTCTCCTGATTTATTTAAAGACAGTTTGGTAATAAATATTAAATTGTATTGCTAATTATGGGATGGATTGTTAATTATATATACGAGAGTCTAACATGATAATTTTTTTTAGTTCAACGGCTGCATGTTAAAAGTATTATTGTTTTATAGACAAAGCGGGGTAAGATTATGTTTTGTAATGACGTAACGTTCAAACTAAATTCATAAGTATAAACAGGCATCGTACTAAAACTTTGTGACAATGATAAAAAATGTCCCTTTGCGGTCTCTTTGTGACGACAGAAAATCGTTTCCCTTTTGTGGAAACGTGACGATGGTGCTAGGTCACTAAACATTAGGCTCTGACTAAGAGAGCGTTTACTGGCATGGTTCGGCCTGAAACAAAACTAGGTTTGTCTCAATCGTTAATAATATTTTATATACAATCACCGGTTTGGTTTCGAGAGTCAAATACATAAGTTTTACAATCTGTTTGAGGAAATAATGATAAATATTTTTTTCTTTTTAAAGAGCGGGTTTTTATTATTCATTGTGATTGTCATGTTATTTTAGCAAATAACGAGGATTCAGCAGCTGTATAAATATATAAACGTTGGGAAACCTACCATCCGAGTATCAGAACACGTCTTGTATCACCAACTTGACTTGTGAAGAAATAGTATACAGGAACAACCATGGGTACCGTCACAGACGTCAATTTGCCAGTAAGTAAACCAACATCTAGTGCCTTTTTGTTTAAGATTGAAAGGGGATAATGCGCCCTGGTGGACGTGACCATTTTGTTTGAAAATTTAAGAAGCTCGAATGACTCAAATTTACAAGTTTCTTCCTTGTCTTTATTGAAATACTGACAATCATATATTTTAATTTCATGGTTATATCAGTAGTGCTAGCTGCTAACGTTCAATTTGTACTGAATATAAATAATACCAAGTAATATGTATAACAACAATCTTAAGGTTACTTTAGTCTATTTGCATTTTGATCCCGATTTTGTCCATAAGTGCGAATGGCTTGCGTTGCTTTCAAATTATATAGGGACTGGGTTGTCGATACAAGTGTCATAACTGTGATGAAAATTTCGTGTTCGTGGCATGCATATAACTAGAATTCATAGTTGACTGTTGTACAATGTTCTACCATGGATATTTCATACAGAACGATAGTTAAAGGCCAGGGTTTCGATCACAGTTTCTCGGACTAGTGTTGTCTTCTCTGTGGAGCCATAGGATTACATAGGATTATATTTGTGCATTGTACCCCCCATTCCTATTGCTCTGCCAGACAATCGTTTGTCTACATCTAATCCTAATCCAAGCAGGGCCTTTAAGTATTGCAAGGTTTAGCCATACCTAATTGTTTAACATGTAGGTAGGTGGAAATATGCCATTGTATTTACATGGAACATGTTGTAGAATATCACCAGAAATTGCTATATAGGTGAATTCTACAAAGTAAAGACTCCGAAATGAGGTTTCAAATGCATATAGAATCATTTTCACAGTTTTCCTTAGCAATTAGCCTTTACTTCAATAAGCAATACTTGGTGTGATGATCATAGACTAACTATCGGTATGTTGTTTCTGTCTTGTTCGTTTTGTTATGCAATGGGCATCGGTATGATTGTAGTTTGGAAACTTATACAACCTATACAAAGTTACACTACTCCTCGGAGTTTAGGATTGCGTTGTTCCCGTTGGCTTACTAAATGCATGTGTTCAAGACTAGAATTGATTATTGTGCTGTCACTAGTTCTCTTGTTTACGGTACATGTAGTACATATTTGTTGTTGTCTTGACTGTTTGAACTACTTACAAATGGAAGGTACAGTCATTATAGATTAAAAATCAAAATTTGAGAGTCGTAATTTCGGACAGCAGCTTAAAGTTAGAAATTCAATGAAATATCATTTGTTATAACATGAATATACATCTCAATGCTAGAAAGAAGGAACGTCGTCATTATGTATACAATAGATTTAGGTTTTAAAAGTGGGCATTGGAAATGTCTCATTTACTCATAATTTAAAGTTGAAAATGACTCAATGTCTTAACTTCGCCAAAGTAACATTTTTCAACATTACAGGATGACATGGACTACCAGCTGAAGACCAGTGATCGGTTGATTGTTGCTTATTTCACTAAAGGCCGCAATTCGAACTTCGACAACAACATGTATCCGGTAGGTGTCTCCCACCACCTATAAATGGCCCACACCTCTAGTTCAATGTACAAGGCATTAAAGGGAATGTTAATTTAATATGCAGAATATGCTGGCCACTTGAAATAAGTAATTACTCTGTTTACAATGATCGGCATGTGTGATGATTTATTACTAATAACTGCTACAGCGCTACTTTTTACTTGTGGAATGTGAAAAGCATGTGTTACACAACTGTGCATACCAGAAACGTTGTTTTTGTTGACAAAGATACGACATACGACAAGTGTTCTTGTTTCGTTACATTATCTTCTCCCTTCAAAATTAGCATACAGCAGTGCGATATTCTTTACTTCCTGATTACATGTACATCAGTTTGAGTGTATGATAAGGCCCTAAAACATGTTTTTTGTTCCGGTAACTCGACAAAGCCTAATTTTTTAATATAAACATTTTAGGTAATTAGAAAACACTATCGCAAAGTCGCACGAGAAATAGTGAGATTTGAAGATGTCATCGCCTCGTGTGATCAAAACAAAATGGCGGAATATAGCGTACAACACACTGTCTTCTGCGTATAGTACAGAAAGGGCAATTACATCGATGAGAAGTCTCTATTGACCTCTATAAATATGATGAGAACATTTGAACAGATTTTCGAAGATTTCCAACTATTTTTTTTTTACCTAACAATTTTTTTTTACCTAACCAAGGTTCTACCAAACTATTTACATTTCAAACTTGATCATAGAATAATATCATATATGCCATTTTCTTTAAAACCGCCATACTCAGGCAATGGCAAGAAACCATACGTCTGCGAAGTTCTTGAAGATCAACTTCAATATCTGTGCCAAATGTAAAGGTTGTTGTACATGGGTGAGTGAAACTAAATTATTGTGAAGATAGTTACGTAATAGATAGGTGAGAAGATAATTAGTTAGTTAGTTAATTAATTAATTAACCATCAGAATAATGAATCAGAAATATGAATAAAAAAGATTGATTAATTAATTAATTAATTACATCTTCCTAATTCTGCATATTTCATTATTTTGATGGTTACTTTTTAATAAGATTCATTACATTGCTAATATAATGTATGCCATGTGCAGTTTCTTTGGAGCACTCTACCATAGATTGTATATGCAAAGGAAATTGAAACAGGAAACCAAACAGTTACATTGGGATGTGCCTAAATTGATCACGCCACGTTTTCAATATAAGGCTCCATCACAACTAGATTCATGCCAAATAGACTACATTTCATTACAAAGTTAGTCAATAGATCAATCTCAGTAGTTTCACAAAATTACTAGTGTGACAAATTATTATAAATACGCCGTGTTAGTTCAACATAGTTGACGTTTACCCCAAAATAATGCAATTTTTATTGCAAATCATGTCAGCTTCTGAAAATTACTCCAAAGTTATTATTATATATTGTTATTACACTAATATTACAAATTTCTCCATTCCCTACAGTACAATATCGTTCAGAAGTATGAAGTGACAGAAGAGCCAACCTTCATATTCATCAAGAATCAAGCAGAGGTAAACGAATTTTTAAATTCAAAATGGGTAACTTGGATATTTGATATTTGATCAGTTTCAGGAGATATTTAATTGGACGTAAATGTCAAACAACCTACAGAGCTAGAGGGAAAGCAACGTCTGTGATATCATATTATAATGTTTTGTGCATTGTGAAACTACGTGTAGGAGTTAAGATACCAATGAACATAATGTGTTTAATTATCATCTTAGATTATCCAAGCTCAAAAAGGTAGACGGGATAAGATTTCAACAATCCCACAACCATACAACCTACACATACACATACATAGGGTCTATACAAGAACCGTGAAAGTAAGCTTATCAATGCATGCGGTCAAATAAACACGGAAAACACTGACAAAGTATATATTATGTATATTTTGTTTGGGAATGATCTTCGAAGTAGTAAATATATTTTTGTTTCTGTCTAATGTGTAGATACGAGGAGAGAGATACTTGGACTGGGATGCACCTAAACTCGAAGCAAAGATTGAATTATTGAGTGATTGAGATATGATATTACATAGTATGTCATCATATTGGCTTCAATCGATTTTCGTAGTTATTTGTAGATCACTGATACTAGTGATGCGGTCTTTAATCTAAACAGAACGGAGGTAGTAAAAGTTAAACGCAACAGCTTGAAATAATTCGTCGCTCGCCTACACCCAGACGGCCATGCTGCCACATATTACTCTATGCAAAAAAGAATGTAAGATTTAATATCAGTCCATTAGCTGGACGAAATATTGAACGTTACATTTCATCAAAGCCATCGAATTAAAGCTTAGCCGTTACTGAGGTTCATCTACAACTATCTAGCCTACCTGTGGAATTGAAGGACTAAAGCTTCTTTAGTTACGCTGGTATTAAGCGTGTCCTCGCCACACACATAATGTATACATGCAAAGCATTAGCATAAATTTGAATCGAATTTGATGTACGTGAAAAGACGAGTGGCTTAAGGGGGCTTTGTCACTACGAGTCTAACGATAAGCCTTAGACCAAGAGTATTTTACGGCTAAATGAAGAACAATATCAGAGAATAACATAATTACCAGTGCCAGTAATATCAAAGAAAAATCGGGAAAGTAATAGTCATTTTGAGCATTTTGTCTCATATTTCGAACACGGTGTCGTGACATTCATTATACCATGCACAAGCCAAGTTGAACAAAAAAACATGGAATATATAATGTGGTCGATCTGCGTCAATATATCTCTACGAGTCGCTAGGCCCCTTAGGACACTCGTAATTTCCTTGGCTGAACAAAGAAAAATATTGGGGAATAATATCTAAATATTGGACAATCATCCAGTAACTTTTCCATTAAATATTTATATTGTGTCGTATTTTCGAATACTTGAAATGTGGAACATAAACATTATTAACATGAGGCACTCTATTTTAGTTACATGTTTGCCACGAAAAACTACTTTTTTACTCTAGGGCGAGGCATAATGGGTAAGTAAACACCACTCGAAGCCTAGCTTAAACAATATTAAATCAAATTATGCAAATGATTTGTATTTTTCATTACCTACCCATGATGCTATGCCAAAGTCTACAGCACGCCATTTCAATGAAAAGTCGTAAGTTGCAGGTTTAGTTGAATTAATATATCTGACCTTCGTAAGCGGGAGGAAAGTTGTTTCATTTACTGTTGTACAAATGTCTCACCACCACTTCTGGTCAATTTACACTATAATACAAAGTTGTAAATTTTCTAATACTTGGATGGTTCAATAAAAAAGATATAGATGTGTGTTTGCTTGCATAAAAAGGTGTTGTTTTTTAAATTTCTTTCTTTCACTAGATGGCGATGTTATTACGAAGTATAGGGTAGTAGGATGACAAAGAGACATAAATAATATTGAGATGATGATGATGATGATGATGATGATGATGATGATGATGATGATGATGATGATGGGAAATGTTAGAGCAATTCCATACATGTTGTGGTGATCGTTTATACCGACAAACCTTTCAGCTTTTCATAATCTTTGTTGAAGGTCTTAAATTAATGAAAAACCTGCTACTTTAAGAACACCCCCTCCGAAAATGCGTCTTTAAAAGAAGTAGTGACTCGCCCAATTATATACGACCGTTAAAGTAATAACATAACAGTCTATGGACTGTACAGGTCTACCTAAAAATAAAGTAAATTATAAACCCATACAAGAG
The DNA here is from genome assembly GCF_964340395.1 of Glandiceps talaboti. Classification (NCBI taxonomy): domain Eukaryota; kingdom Metazoa; phylum Hemichordata; class Enteropneusta; family Spengelidae; genus Glandiceps; species Glandiceps talaboti. The sequence continues at coordinate 25,099,570 of NC_135554.1, read as the reverse complement.
GGCGCAATCGTAAGTTGAGATTCCACAAACGACGTTCACTTTTGTTATATATCGAAATATATTGTTATATAATTGAAGCAGAAATTGTATGTGACATGTAGATGTTAATCACCAATACATGATTTTTCTTCATTCAGCCTAGGAAAATACGAGTGACCAGAGGGGCCTTTGTCGCTAGACTCGTAGTGACAACCCTTAGGTCAAGAGTATTTTCGGCTGAATGAAGAAAAATATTGGAGAATAACATAATTATACCAGTGTCAGTAATATCAAAGAAAAGTAGGGGAAAGTAATGGCAATTATGACTCACATCAGAAAAATTCCAAGAAAAAAGTCCCTAGTGATTTCATGATTTATGCAAGATATTTAGCTCTATATCTGTGATTTTGCAGGACCTAATGAAAGTTAGTTGTCAAAAATATTGTTCAAATGCCCGCCTCTTATTCTCAGGACAGGAAAGCTTGCCATCCTCGACTTCACTCGGCTTTCGTGATCCCCTACATACCCGGGATATGCACACCCGTTTCCAAATAATAAACAAACGAATTCAAACCCACATAACATTGCTGTAATTTACGCATCAGAAAGTTTACATACTTCATGGTAAACATCGTAACAGTTTAACAACTTTAATACAGTGAAGTGATACGGTATTATTGCCCTACTTCACTTGAAATAATACTGAAAATCAACTAACGAATTACACACAAACACGTGTGGGGCTGTAGTATGGGAATATTGTCACCACAAGTTGGAAAGAGGTACTGCACAGAAAACCAGCTGTTAGACAATGTGATTAATAAAGGGATTTGCAAAACAACTCAGTTGCAGATTATTGTCCCCGCTACTGGGACAAATAAATTAGACTTAGAAAGTAATTTTAGACAAGGCATGTATATATGGTTGCATGCCATTGGTCGGAAGGTAATAGCTTAAAGATTAAGTGAATAACAGCAACTGATTGGTAGACAGTGATCACGTGATTGGGATTGTCGAATAACGATTAGCCAACCTGTTCTGCAGTCTTGCAATTGGCCAATTCCTTCTGGATTGAGTTGATGATAACATATTGCATCTGAGGTAAGTTTTGTTTTGTTCACATTTTTCATGTGATTTTCATGATTTGTGTTCATGAAAGACTTTACTATTTTTTTTGTAAAGACTACTAATTTTGCCATTACTTCAAAAATGGGATTTGGTTGAGATAGTCCTGCAAACTATTTATATACTTCACTGTAGAGGTAAATAAGTAAATGTCAAAAAAGAAAATTAGTTAGAATTAAATATGACAATGAAAACACAAACTAAATAAGATAGATACATGTTTATCCCGATCGGAAGATATACCACACACTTTAAAGCTAGACTGTGTTTAGATACAATGCTGTGTTAAATGCGATGACTTATTACTCACAATATTGCACACCCTAAGGTGTACTGAATCATATACGTCGGGTAAACTAACGTCTGTAATTGTACACATAACACGATAAGGGAACTAATGGATTTGCATTTTACGGTACGAAGCCAAAGAAGAATACTAGAAAACGTAAGTGACAATCACTGAATGGGTAATAATATGACGTTTGAATATTCAACAATATTTTGTTTTCGTTCAGCCAAGGAAAGGGGTCTCTGTCATTACGTACAAGTCGTTAGGTCACGAGTATTTTCTGGCTGAATGAAAAAAAATTATTTCGAGAATAACATAATTATACCAGTAACAGGTATATCAAAGAAAAATCGGGAAAATTAATGGCAATTTCGAATGTTTTGACTCATATTTCGAACCCAGCAGAACCAGTGACATAGACTCGAGTTGTCGTGACGTAGAATAACCAGAGTATATATTCCATATTTTTTTTTTAAACCAAGTTTCAGCCTTATTACACAATTCAAGCTGCAGATAATATTGACCACTAATTAACAAGTGCGGTGTCTTTGCAATGAAACGTAACAATATTATATTTTTTCAATTAATGTATCAGATTTAAGATATAAGGAACGAAGACATCGTGTTACATCTTATTTAACTAGAGAAGTTACCAATAGTTTTTTTTTTTCAAATGGCACGCCAACATCCAAGGACAGTCCTGCAATACTATACTTTCCGAGTGTACCAACCATTTCGTTCAAAAGAAAAATACCAATGAGACTATACTAGTAGATTTTTTACAATGTCAACTCCAGCTAATGAGTTCAGTTTATATGATTTATACTGCATCCAAACAATAGGAGTGAGCGTGGTTTGGGGGTAGAGAAGATACGAAATGTGAACGCATCTTTCAACTGACATTTCATATTATAGGTGCGGTTTTAACTGTTTTCCGTGATGGAAAGGTAAATAGACAGTCCAATTGCAAGAAGGATAATAATTCAGCACGTAAACATAAACAAGCATTGGGGAAAACAGAGTTGAATCGACATCTGGAGGGAATTGCATTCATACAGTTAACCAGATATTGTTAGTTTAGTATCTAACGTAAACGCTGTCTCCTCTTATACCTCCATGTTCCAAAGAAGAAAAACTGGGTACATTGGACAGTTGAGGGACAAATGTCTCGTATTTTTACACTTTGCTTACGATGAGGAATAGGTGAGTATCTGACAAGGTGGAGGGGTCATATCACTTGGAATATAGTTACGTTGGAACAGTGAAACAATTCGACTTTTCGATCCGTCTTCTACTACTAGAACATTGGTGTTAGCCTGGCACACATTGTGATCGGTCTTGTAAGTTGCTGTGGTCCCCAGTTGCGATGGCCATGTCGCTTTTTGTGTGTTCTGCGAATCAGTGTTGAGAAGGCGCCTGGCCATTGACTCTCCAATAGAAAAGGGTGGGCAAGGAGGGGGGGGGGGGGTCATCCAGTACAATTTACAGAAAGCAATGTGTTAAATTAAACTAATAAGAAGAAATTACAATTTCTAAACTTACGATGAAAAATGACAATTTAAAAATTACGAAGAAAATAAAATGAGGTTCACATTCTACAATTATCATGGGAAAGTTGAGAGAAGAGCATTCTCTTATCACCAATAATATATAGCAAGTTTAAAAGTAAAGTAATGTAATTTAGGTTGAGACCACAACAACGAGGAAGAGGAGTGAAGAAAATGAAGTTACGTTTAGGAGGGTTGTCCGAAGCTGTATGGTTAGGTATGTGCAAATATTGGTGATGTCAAGTTGACAACGTTAAAGCCCATGGACTTTCCATCACGCTCGTTCATTGATGTATTTAGTTGTCAAAGAGCTAAAAGTTGTATGGAACATCTTTTACATGTATTATTTACACATTTTTGAAGGAAGGTGTTCATTTTTCAAAAAGGGACACTGTATTTTACGTCAACGCCAACAGTTTAAAGAGCATCAAGTGAAAGTGCTTAAAAGTTCAGTTTAGTGATGTATTGTGGACTTAACATGGTCATTCTATTTTATTCATCTTTTTATCTATCTTACTAATCCCGTTACTACCCTTGAATAGCGAAAAATGCACTCTACATCATTACATCATAATTAAATCAGTCCTTATTATTAAAGTGGAAAAACTAATAATAACGTTCAATCTTTTTGGTTGAAATCGCACTCACTTAACTTGCTAGTGATGAATTTCCACACCTTCAATTTACAAAGCATATATTTCCCCACCCCCTCAATGTACAGACACACTGTCCTATCAGACGTACATGTCTACAAATAAAATTCAGAATGCTAACTGTACAAAAGCTTCCCCAAAACAAAACAAAACAAAACAACATTCAAATCTTGATTTAAATGACACGAACTCTTCATACATTTTCCAACAAAGAGAAACACTGTTCAACACGTTTGACCAACACGTACAAAATGTATTGTATAGTGGTTAATACTGTAATTTCACTCATGACGATACGCTTACTTTCATTTGATATGACACAAATTGAATTTTTTTATAAACAGCTTCGCATTCACTTGGTGTTTAAAAGATGAAAACTCCACGATGTCAATTACAAAAAACAGTGATTGCACATTATTCCCTCAATGCACACATTGTCATATCAAACGTTCGTATTTTCACAGTGCAATACCGAAAACAATATGCATACCTGCATGCAAATGATATGCAAATGAGGAAGTAATTTTTCGTTACACACGAAATCGCGTAATTTAGCGCTGTATGAGTTTTATGGCAATTTGTCGTTTAGGTGAACATAATAATTAACAAAACCCCATACCACTGAATTCCAGTGTGGGTACTCAGGGGCATTTGCACCCGGGCTTGTAGTATTTTCTGTTACACTCTCACTCGCTATGCTCGTCAAAGTAAGGGCGTAGAAACCACTTCAAGCACTTAATGCAAATACAAATGTACCCCGAGTACGTACACCACAGTTGCACTTACATGTCATGGGTTCTGTCATAATATTTACCTTCCCCAAACCAGGGTATTTCCCATTATTTTGATTTAGACATTGTGAAATATTGAGAGCTTACTTGTCTGAATTCATTAAACAATGAGTACGAAATATTCCATTTTCAGGCTTTTTAATGATGGACCGGACCTACTTCGCCACTAAAATGAAAACAAAGAATGCCCATACGTCTCTCTCAAACCAAACACCGTCTTATCAGACGCCCAGACCAAGGGCATGAGGCAACAATTCTGGTGTCTATCAACAATTGAATAACATGAATAAAGACAATATCAAAAAGTTCCGTCAAGTTTATAATTACTTCATTTAATATCTTGAATCAATAATTAATATCTAATTAAAATACACAGAAAAATACATACAGTAACTTGAAACGCGCTGAAATACAAATAGAATACGGCGGACTGGGACGTAACATGCGTAATGCATGTCTAGTCTAACGTGTGTGGAGTGTACCGATTGTGTAGCGCCCCCAACGGTCATATAAATTATGTCTTGTCGCGCGCTCGCGATCGCGAGCTCGAATGATTCGAATCTTTGCAACCGTCCATAAAAGATTTTGAAAATTCCATATGCACGAGCTCGACATTTGCTCAATTTGCTCAATTGCTAAAAAAGGAAGGGTCGGACCAGGGGCATGAGGCAACAATTCTGGTGAAACCCAAAAATGATAATGATATCCATGTATTATGTAATAATTAAAGGCCCAAGTTAGCTATGAGTCACATTTGCATACTTACTTCTTTATTTGTAGTTTATTTTAATAAACTCATTATACATGTCTACACATAGTTGTTATTTTGGGTATGTATTTGTAGTAAATTTGTACACTTTCCGGTCTTTTAAAAAATGAAACATTTTTAATAATCGCAGAAAAAGTTTATATAAATATGGAAGACTCCAAAAAAAGAATAAAGGAAAGAAACTATATGGATAGATTTTGTCTGTAATGGTTTAATGGAACATGATCATGGTGCATGCAAAATTGACGCTTAGTTCGCTCGCGACAGCTGACGCCTCGATGCGTGACGTGCTGCTTGCCGTGCTCGAGCTCGAGCTCAAATGCATTCCTTGGAGGACATGCATTGACATTAAAGTTACTCCAGCTGTGATTGGTGACTGGAATGTTTTCTGAACAGTTTTGTTAAATAGAATGGCTATACACTAGTGATGGTTGTACACCTTGAACAGTAGTGAATCACCCGTAGATAAACGTAGTTGTGCTGTACAAGATACATACTGTAACAATAAATCAAACAATCAATGAGTCAGCACCCAAAAATCAGCACCAATGTGTAATCACAATTTCAAGGTCATGTTGGTTGTCTGATCGAAAAAAATAATACAGTCCACTTACTGCTAGGGTAGCTTTAAGAGTACTGTCATACCAGGATAGTTTATTCAAGGTTTTATGCAAGTATTTTTTATTCCAAGAAAAAAGTTTATAAATTTAACTCATGCCACTTTAATGTATACATCAATTATTTTGGGATTAATATCCCTAAAATAAAAGAAACTAGGAATAAAAATAGGTTGAACAGTGTCCATTGTTACATTCAAAACACAATTATTCAAAGAACATATCTTTTGTTGAAATGATAATTATTACTAATATTCAATTTTGATCTTTCTTTTTTTTTAAGGATTTCTTCTCATTATGCACACCAGGAACACACAACTATATTGACATCAACAATTTAAAAAAAAAATACATCAATCTCACCATTAGTGTGAACACAGAAAATCACAAAATATATATGTCAATATTTGAATTTCAAAAACCTGTATGTCCGCAGTTGTCAATTTAAGGAGGATGCAAATTTTGGAAACTAAAATATTTTTATTTTTTGAAAAGGAGACACTATAGTGAGAAATAATTCAACAGCTATAAAATTACAGCAGATCCACACAACGTCACAAATATCTTACAGTAAAATATATATAACTGATAAAAACAAATAAAAAACTGATGACCATAATGATGTAGGGTTTGTTTCTTAGTTTTCACTTTATCACAGACAATTATTATTTTTGTACTACTATGGAAATCAAACTATCGACAAAGTAAGCTAGACACAAGCTAAAACTATTTTGTCGCATTTACTACATTACACAAAAGAGAGTGAAGGCATTGCCTCAGTTATGTAGATATACCCACCCTGAATTCAAGACAGTGTCAACACTGAATGAGGTTTATTGTGCAGTCACATGAGGAAAACTTGCTATTAGAGATGCCAACCTTCTGTGAGTGTAATTACCTCAATGTCCATTGATAGCTTATATGGAAATGTTGCCACAATATAATATAGTTTTAGTTTGTGTCTATCTTAGTATAGGTTTACCTAAAGCTTGATTTCCGTAGTAATAAAGTGACATTCTGCAACCGTGGCCTTATTCCAACTTCAGTCCGGTAAAAACACACAATACATGCTAAAAAAATTAAAGGCCCAAATCTCAATCCTAAGCTCTCACATTAGTATAATCTTATCAGTGGAGTTGTAAGAATTAAATAGAATCATTTCCTTGTGCTGGACTAACTTTTTCTATAATTCAGTCACACACTGTTTTCACACCTAAGTTTAATCCTACTCTGAACAAAAATCTTATTAACATTGCTACATTTTATCGTCTTCCTGGACAAATATCTCTGTTGGTAACTTAAAAGATTTTTGTTGAACCAGACGTACTGTTAGTAAGATTTTTGTTGAGCCAGATGACAAAATGGAGTACTTTGGTAAGATTTTTGTTGAACAAGACAATGTTTTGTTTCAGATTTTATGACTTTAACGGTAGAATTCTTTCAGTACTATCTCAAAATGTACTTCTAGATATCTAGAAATGTTTCAGATTCAAGAACTTCTTCCATTCTAGCATTCTAGAAATGTGGTTATAGAAAATTAAACAATCAGTTCAAAATATCAGAGTAACGTTCAGCACATCCAAGCTTCAAGTTTTATATCAAAACTTTAAAATGAATGCACAAAGCATCAGTATATGTAAATATTATCACTTGATTATGTCTTTTGTAAGACCAAATGTGTGTACTTGTGCTAATTGGAGCCCATCCTTGGCTACACACAATCAGTGTAAAACGAAGTAGCGGCTCATGTTAGAGCACCTGTCTGTCTGTCTGTCTGTCTGTCTGTCTGTCTGTCTGTCTGTCTGGCTGGCTGGCTTGCTGTCTGTCTGCTTGTCTGTGTATCTGTCTATGTATGTGTCTGTCTGTCTGTCTAGCTGGCTGTCTATCTGCTTGCCTGTGTATCTGTCTATGTATGTGTCTGTCTGTCTGTCTAGCTGGCTGTCTATCTGTTTGCCTGTGTATCTGTCTATGTCTGTGTCTGTCTGTCTGTCTGTCTATCTAGCTGGCTGTCTATCTGCTTGCCTGTGTATCTGTCTATGTATGTGTCTGTCTGTCTTTCTAGCTGGCTGTCTATCTGCTTGCCTGTGTATCTGTCTATGTCTGTCTGTCTGTCTGTCTGTCTGTCTAGCTGGCTGTCTATCTGCTTGCCTGTGTATCTGTCTATGTATGTATGTGTCTGTCTGTCTGTCTAGCTGGCTGTTTGCTTGTCTGTGTATCTGTCTGTGTGTCTAGCTGTCTGTCTGTCTGCCTGCTTGTATGTGTATCTCCCTATGTATCTGCCTGGCTGACTGTCTGTCTGTCTGCTTGTCTGTGTATCTGTCTATGTGTCTAGCTGTCTGTCTAACCAAGCAACTATTCTACATAGATATTGCATTGTACAAAATGGTTACATAAAATCTAGTTTGTAGAGGGGATGGATTTTTATTTGGACAAGGCCCTCTTCACAACACCTGTACAGAAAGTTCATTACATATTGCTTAAATTGTGTCCCTCCTATTTTTATGGTACATCATATGCATTAGTTCAGTAAATTCTTATGTAACAATTCATCTAATTTTTAGAAACATACTTCTGAATGGTCATATTATTTATAAGTAAATCAACTTTGCTCTTTTAATTGGCTCATGAACAAGTGTCCACTAGGTTTTTCAATGGAGGTGTTGCATGATTATTTATGATCCAAACTCGATAGTATCATCTGTGATTTCTTTATATTCGTAATCACCACGTCCATCCATATGTAGGTAGTACTGTGAAAATATAAACAAATATACATAAATATTAACCAAAGCCTAAGCGATGCTTTAGGACATTCAGCGCTACTGAGTACAACATTGCCCTGGAGATCGGCACAACGGAAATTTGATTGATTGATTCATATTCTCTCTCGTGTTGGGAATTGTTCCCTGCAATTTTCTTTACGTGAGACATGGACACAAAGACATGCACCACAATTGTACAAATGATTCCTATGTTTAGGGTAGAGCTGAGACGACATGACATGGCTATGTTGGATATTCACCATCACTACGCTGAAGATACAAGGCTTTCCAAGTCAGTCCATAGTCTATTCTGGAGTCACTGAGGCCCAGTAGTGAAATAACAATAAACGGAAGACTTACCTCATGGTGTTTCCATAGTGACCGTCTATGTGATACAGTAAAAAGTGTAATGCCTTGTTCTTTGCAATAGTTGTACATGAAACCTTCAACATCCACACTAACAGCACTTGTACACTCATCCAGAATAGCAAACTGGGGTTTGTGATAAAACACACGGGCCATCTGAAATATCAACAAAACACAAAATACATGTTACTAATCAGCTTGTGCCCTGAGACAACAACTAAAGCATACAGGTGGCTCAGGTGTGTCCTATTGTAATGGGTACATCCTAGGATGTGATTGTTATTATGTGAAGGACTGCCCAGCTTTAAAAATGGGTACCTGGTAGGCTGTGATTGCTATGTGAAGGTTTACCTAGTTGTATAAATAGGTATCTGGTAGGATGTGATTGTTATGAGAAGGAGTAATCCTGTATACTATCACATACACATACAATTAACTATAATTCTCTATACAAGAGCATAAAACGGATGTATAGACACAGGCCTGCAAACATCAAATAATAGGGCTGAAATAATAGGGCTGACCAGCAAAGTCTCATTCAGCAATATCACAAATAAAACACTTTTAAGTACTAAATTTATTACGAGTGAATGTTGCATTTGCTTTTTTTTATAGAACTATCATAATACTGTAATCAAGCTACTTACAGCTATCCGTTGTTTCTCTCCTCCACTGAGTACATCCATCCAATCTTGGACAATGTCCCAGCCTCCTTCTCTCTCTAGTAAATATGTTAATTGAACCTGTCAATCAAAAGAGTTCAGTCAGTGACAGATAACACAATCATCCATTTTGTTGGACATTGCCGTACTCATTGTGTATAACCCCAACTCAACTCATTTATAAACCCATCCCCTTATTTTTATCCTTTTTAAACAATTCAAACACCTGGTATAACAGGTTTCTGAAAATTCATTTCTTTATAAAAGATTTCCCCAACGTTTTAATAAAGAAAATAATTTTCACAAACTTGTGCTTGAAATCGAGGTCAAAATGTTATCAAAATTAAACCATTTTAGAATCCAATATGGCCACCAAATCCAATATGGCCACCATCTACCATGGGAAATTAAAAGATTGTCAACTTGCTTGAAAAGAAGATGGTGGATCCCAATTTGTTTATTATTACTTCAAAAGGTCAAGAAGGGAGCTTCTATTTGGCAAAATTTGGAGATCTGTCCTCAAGGCATATGGGATTATTCTCAATTAACTTTCTGACTCTTGAGTAGTAATATCTTATGATCATGATTACCTACATGTACTAACACATGACACAACTTAATATTTCGGTATATCTTGTTTTTCCCATCTCAGTAGAATCTGATGATAGATTATGAGAATTCTTACTTTTTCCAGGTATTCCTGCAGATTGGCATCACTGATTCCCTTCCTGGTCATGTCATCCTTGGTATCTGGATAGATGACTTGATCGCGGAATGTTCCTAATGTCATGTAGGGTCTCTAAAAACACAAGACAAATTATTGATAAACACTTGATAGCATATTAGCTAATATAAACACCACTTTGAGTTCCTTACAAATATAAATATAAAAAACTATAAATGTGAAAATATTCAATAAAAAGTATTAGGGGCACAATAAACTTCCAAAGACGAATGTTTTCAAAAGTGATAGCCTTAAATAACACCAAATATTCCACCATATTCTCCAGATCACGTGCAGTTGAGCTTCTTAACAACGTTTTAAAGCTGAGTAAGTTACCTAATTTAAGTCCTATTTTATCACCCAAAATCATATTTAAGTTGACAGCAGTAATCAATATAAGTGTACTAAAGGCAGAAATAAGTCTGACTTGACTTTTAAACACACTGATGCAATCACATTACCTGTGGTATGTAGAACAGTTTGGCTTTTTCTGGTTTGGTCATTTTGCCACCAAATAATGGCCACAGCTGTTAATTGAAAATGAACAAAATGTAAAAATTAGTACACATGCATGAAAAAAATAATACTACGTAACACTTCAATAAACACACAGAGACACAGACAGACAGACAGACAGACAGACAGACAGATATCTGTCGATCATAGTGACAACACTTAGGTCACAAGTATTTTCTGGCTGAATGAAGAAAAAGATTGGAGAATAACATGATTATATAAGCACTAGTAGTATCAAAGAAAAATTGGGGAAAGTAAAGGTAATTTTGAATGTTTTGACATATTTCAAACACAGCAGAACCAGTGATGTAGACATGCAATGTTGTCACATAGACGTGTGTTGTTGTGACGTAGAACGACCAGAGTATATATTCCATATCTTTGATCAACTTGGCTTGTGCAAGGTATAATACAAAAAAAAATGGTAGCCAGCAAAATTACTCACCTCTCCTAGTATCCTGAACAGAGAACTCTTCCCGCATCCATTGGGTCCACAAACCAGGACATTCTTACCAGACTCCACTTCAAAGTTCATGTCTTTGATCAACACATCTCCATTTGGTGTCACCAGAGGGACATGTTCAAATCTAAAATGTGTAAATGACAGGTAAAATCATTAGTATCAAGAAGGCCTGGGGTTCAGCTTGATATGCCATATTCTGGTTATTGGAAAGACAGTTTGAATACATTAGTGTGAAGTACACAATATTCTGGTTACTGAAAAACAAAAGATTATTTAGTTTGGCCACTAGGAGTGCTGGTCAGGAGTACCTTTTGGGTCATAGAAGAATACATTAGTGTGGAATGCATCATATCCTGGTTACTGAAAAACAAAAGATTATTTACTTTGGCCACTAGGAGTGCTGTTCAGGAGTACCTTTTGAGTCATAGAAGAATACATTAGTGTGAAATGCATCATATCCTGGTTACTGAAAGACAAAAGATTATTTACTTTAGCCACTAGGAGTGCTGTTCAGGAGTACCTTTTGGGTCATAGAAGAATACATTAGTGTGAATTGCATCATATCCTGGTTACTGAAAAACAAAAGATTATTTACTTTGGCCACTAGGAGTGCTGTTCAGAAGCAGCTTTTGAAGGTGGTTAAGCCAGACTATGGCATATTATGAAACAATCGTACTAAGAAACCAATATACAGCACCGATTTAAAATATGAAGTAATCTCAATTTTGTCAAGCTATCAATCTGACAAAGTCCACTCCTCATGCACTAAAAGTTATAACAAGATACTTTCCTATGTAGTAATTAAACGACATGATATTGTTGCATTTCACATGTGTTGATTTTAAAGTGGCACAAGCTAAGTTTAGAAAACTTTCACTCAACTGTAAATACTAACATAAAAATTGTTTAAACTATTCTAGTATAATATTAATGTTGATGCATGTATTCTATGATATTCCAATTGTCATCTGGCATTGCGAGAATAGTTGACTGCCTAGTATGAAGTCCTCGACAGTTTTTGATAGGTATCAAAAAATTGCATCATCGGATCTTTTATGTTTAATATATCATAATACCGGGTTTCAGTCATTTGCAAGTGATAGCTATGTTTGCTTCTGCAAGTAGAATACTACGAGTGACTTTTAAATACACAGCATAAATCTCACCCAAAAATGTATAAACTAAGTTTGTTCCCCTTTAAAGTTGCTGATTATCTAACACAGTAAAAGCCAATAGGGCACTTGCAATCCAGACTGAGCATGCTCAGATACAATGGACTGTGGGATTATCTTTGGTTATCGTAATACCTAATCTGGAGCTACCAATAAAATAAACCTCCCATAAAGGTCAGGGTGACTATGAATTGATTATCTGTGGTTACAAACAATGTAACAATATTGTTTACAATACTAATTGATTAGCATTTATTATCCCATTTCCCATGATGCAACATTCAACATGGCAGGTTTGCAAGTGTCCTATTATGTGATCCATATGTGTTACTTACTTGATGAGTCTGTCCTTAAATATAACTTGACCACTGCCAGGAACCAATGGCTGTCTGTCATCTTCACTATCTGAATCTGAAACAATTCAAATATCAGTTGACAGGAAAACAAAGTTTGTTGTCTACTTTTGGAAGCTCTCAGAAGTGACCTTTCACATTAATGTTACATCTAATTGTCTGTAAGTCATGTTATGAATTTGTTTGACCACACAACTTTCAGACATAGGTCTCTCAAATATATGTGATAAATTTATACTTTCTGTTCTCTTGCAGTCTCATCAGTACCAACAACTAAACTCCAACCTACACATTATTATATGTGAGATGACCAACACAAAACGTACAATGTATGGCGAGGAAACTAAGTTTCTTCATTAAAGGGGAACACCAGTCCAGAAAATAAAGATATTTTCATACACTTTGGGTTCTGGCGAGTAATTTCATGATTTCACAAATATATATTTTGACTGGTTGCTCTTTTTGACTTCTGTTGTTCTTTCAGTAGAACACCATTGCATTGTGGGTCTCAGCAGACATGATTATTCATTGGGCGCACATTGAATATACATGACTATTATATGAAGGATGTAAGCCCTTTGGCAACCAAGTAAAAATTATGTGATATACATGAAATGAGTTTTCTGAAACCAAATTTTATGAATATACCTTTATTTCCTGGAGTGGTATTCTCCTTTAACTAACCAGTTTCTTAAAGCCACAGTAGCTTAAATGAATTATTTGCTATTTTTATACCAATTTTTGGTTGGTTAAAAATTCACTTAACAGTTAGTAGAGATAAAGTTACTTTTTTTGGAATCTAGTGACAACGTAACTTTCATCCAAATCACGTCATTTCTTGTACCCAATTATTCACACTAATCACAGATTGATACTTTTCAAGTTCAAGTTCAAACCACAAAACTCATAACCATAATTGTCTCTATGGTAAAGAATATACCTCTGTTTCCCATGTTAGATGTGGTTACCATGGTACGTTCATAATGTCCTCTATTCAAATCATCAAGTACAGTGATCAGTTCTGTCACTCTGGATGTAAAACTGTCATGAAAAAAAAACAATCATTGTCATGAAAACAGTTTTCACTAATTTCACATCACTAGAAACATGACAGTGTGATCAAGAGTTTTGGACTATATGTAGACCCTTTAGCATTATTCATCTACTGTTTATTTATTTCTGCATTTGTATATTTCTCATGTCATGTGTATTTCAAATCATTTGATGTGTTACATTAATTTTATCTCTCGCTTTTACATTTTACTTGCATTTTCTTTCCATGTTTTATTCAATTGGCATTTTTATTCCAATCCTTAGTTTTCAATTTTATTCACCTCTCTCTCTCTTTTTATGAGTGGACATAAAAAGCTATTTTTCATGCAATTTATGACAATAAAGTTATATTATTATTATCTTATACTTTTTATAAATTTTCATAAAAATTGTAGCATCTTGATCTAAATGGAGTCATGATGGGCAAATGGTTAGAGTAGCCAGCTTGGAATCTGCAGGTTGCAGGTTTGAACCCCATCGCTGCCATTTGTTTCTGAGTGGCTAAAGTCCTTGGGCAAGATTGAACCACAACTGTGCCTCAGTCCACCCAGCTGTATAATTAGGGACCTGGTAGGATAGAGGTTGTGATGTGAATGCTTTAATCCTATGCACTTATAAAGGCTGCAATATATTGTATGCTCCCCAGGGACTTTGGGAAGGATAAGGGGCTGTTGTGCCAATATAGATCCGAGCCAGGGGTAATAAATGTAAAGCGCTTTGAGCACAGAGTGAGAAAGCGCTACACAAAAACTAACATTATTATCATTATTAAAACTTTCATGACTATGACTAAAATCTGTCCCATGAACTTTCTGCCGAAATACCATGAAATGTTGCCATTTATCTTGTCCTTGACAAAAAAATGATATTTAAAGACGTACCCGGCAAGTCTTGTCATTTCTCTACCAGCAAGTACAATTCTTCCAATAGCTTGTGCCATTCTCACCAACATACGACCTGATTTGTAATAATCCTGTAGAGCAAATATGTATAGTTATAGACTGGATCACTGTCAATGTCAATTGGCAATTATCTATATGATAAATGGCATCATTATACCATAGATATTAGTATAGATAACATTGGACAAATTATGGTTGACTTAAAAAATGTGTGTCTTTTGTATCTCTTTTGGCAACAGAATGGGAACCTTATGCAATATTGGATGTCTGACTATCTGTGTGTGGGTCTGTCTGAGTCATCAATACCTAAATAACCCATATGACACAACACAGATAAAGCTGATATTCTCAACGTGACAGAGCGATAGTCAAATAATTGCAAGAGAATGTGATGTGTTATAAAACACTTATTGCCTGGCTATGTTTGGGCACTATTAGATATCATATTACAGCCAATGTTGTAATGTAGTGACTACTTCCATCAGCTTTCAGTCGTGAAGGAAATAAATAGTTATAACATAACAGCCTTACAAGTAATAGACATCTCCTAGTGCACTTATCGCCACGCAATAGTCGCATGTATCATGAATGTAGTTTTACCAGCCAAGTACTTATCATATTTATAAAATGTCCCCTCGCTAAGTTACCCCTTTAATGTCCCCTCACTGAGTTGCCCCTTTAATGAAAGTATTATGTATAGGATTACACCTCTACAATTTTCCTACACTTTCTCAGTTCTCAAGTTTGCTGCGAAACATGAATCCAATTTATAACTGTTTACAACTATGACTGAAAATGTTCATCATACTGCCGCCAAGTGGTCAGCTGTAACTATGGAATTTGTCATTCTGATGAGGATCATCGACCAAGAAAGCTCAATGCTAAAAAACTTTTGAATTGATTGTGTGTTATAACCTTTGTAAATAACTATATTATATATTTTTATATATTTATGACTATTTTAATGTATTATGATCATACAAAGACTAATTCCACAGTTCTCAATTTTGTTATGAATCACGTTTAAAAAAAATAACTAAACATACCTCTAGAAGTTCATTGTGTCCACTGTTAAGATGCCTTGGGTCACCAAGATTGAGAAAAGGACGACTGACAACAAGATATCCAACTACAGTTGCTACGTCTGTAAATAAGAAATAAACATGATGTCAATGACAGCATCACAAAAGTACAATTGTAAAGGTTTATTTAAGATATTGACAGGACATCCAAAATAGACAATTGATGGGGGAAAGGCTGTTTCTGGAGACCTCTGAAGCAAATTATTGCCTCGGTAACACAGCTGTACAGATGGGTAATTGGTAGGATGTGATTGTTATGTGAAAGTTTACCCAGCTGTGTAAATGGGTACCTGGTAGAATGTGATTGTAATGTGGTTTACACAGCTGTATGAATGGGTACCTGGTAGGACATGATTTTGTATGATGGGTTTACTCCTTTGGTTTTAGTGGCAAGAAGGATTGCATTTTCCTCATGGCATTGATAGAATGCAGCTAGCAGAAAGACCCCAGGTTCAAGTGAGATGTAAGGAACTGCAGTGTTGGATGACATTGTGCAAAAGTGCTAAGTAAGAAATGTACATGCATGACCACATCCTAGTACATACTTACATTTTGCTACTATGTTGTCTACAAAACCCATGTTGAATCGAAATTGTACAAAGTCGTTCAGATGGTTGATCAACTTGGCAAACGACTGTCGTATCGTTCTCTTCTCCCTTTCCCCACCTTGATAAAATGCGATTTCTTCACTGTTCGTAATCAGACGGGAATTGACATATCTGAATTCTCCCTCATATTTTTGTTCTGCTACCGTCATTTTACCAATAGGTCTACGTAGTCTGTTAACAAATGAAATGAAATTGGATTATTCATTTTTTGTTTCCGATACTTATATTTCCACCAAATGCAGTACAAAAAATACTTCATGCAAGCCAAGTTGAAAGCATTCAAACAAAAAAATAAAAAGACACATCGGAAGACAAGGGGTAAACACCATGAACAGAGCCAGGGGGGGAGGGGGGATATTAATTACATCATCTCAATGATCACTTCATCACTTATACACCACTTAGTGGCAAAGCCTGTAAATAGATCAACAGTTTGGCAAAGCCTGTTGACCCGAACAGGCGAACCATTACTTGAAAGGAAGTAGAACTCCTGGTTGTATTACAAGAACATAGGATTTATAAATTAGTCATTCTATGTCATAGTAATACATGTCATTGGTTGAGTATAGAGCTTATTAAAATACAATACTATAGTACATGTGTGTCTTAGTTATAGACTATAAATGACCTGTATTGCTGGCATTATAAAATTAGCCATGTTTTAGAAACTTGATATGGCCAAAGGATGTTTAATGTGTCTTCTACAATGACTTTTGAAATAAACAAACTGTAATTGCACACAAATATGTACTCACATGCACCCACATGCACACGCACGCATGCACACACACATGCATGAACACTCACACATGCATGTACACACACACAGACACACACACATACACAAACACATGCACACACGCAGACACACACACATCCACATGCACACACATGCACATGCACACACATGCACACACCTGTGATTTAACACATGGCATCAATTTTTGAACACAAATTAATCACACCTACCATATATCACATTACCATAGCAGTACTAGTGATGTTCACTTGTGCTTACACAGAGATACAACATGATAAATGTCAAGAATTGGCACTAATTTACTTCATAATTAACATAACCTGCACAAAAAGCTAAAAATAGATTGACACCAACCTTGTCAGAATAAGACCAGAGACTGCTAGGTATCCCATCATAGTAGCTGGACCTTGCACACCAATAGCGTTTGTCAACTCTCGTATGTAAATAACAATGTCAAGTAAAGGCTACAATGTAACAATAAATATAATCCAAAATTAACATCTTCAGTTTTCTTATTAAAACATGATAAAATCATGGTCAACAGCTTATAACAGTGTTTTTGCTGAGGGTGGTAAGTAGGTCAAATCTACCAGGGCTCCCATGTTATTTTACCTGGTTTCCCAAACAAAATTACCATAGACTCTATGTAGAAACACTGCCATCTCCTTTTCTGTTACCAGGGTTCTACAACCTTAGCAAAAACACAATGGTTGTCATAGCAACATCAGTCATGCAGAGCATGTGTAACATAATACATTAATTAAATATTCTTGATTCAATATCTCATGTTTGGTACTTATGTTTTCAGTCAGTAGTTATCTAAAATCAATCTTGTTGTTCTTGCCAAATTCATTCAAAATGAAAGATCACACATTGACAAGTAGTGAACATCTTGTAAGAAAATAGGGAACTGACAAGGATGAACACTAATTCAGTCATGGTTGAGATAGTATGTATCATTTTGAGCAAACTCACAAATGTCTGTAATTATTCTATTTCTAAAAATCATTAGACTACTGTTTTACATTTTCAAGTCTGTGTTTTCAGGCTTCCTTATGGTCCATTCTGAAAACTGCCTCTGCATTAAGTTTTTACATGGGTAGAAGAATATGGTCAAGTGTGAGTTTCCATATAGTCAGTGAACTCAAACACAAAACTTATCTGATTAGGAATGGCGCATGACATCCAAAGACAAACGTGTCTTACTAAGATTGGAGTAGAGAAACAAAAGACAAACTTACTTTACTAAGATTGGAGTAGAGATCAACCACACTATTACAGAATTTCTCGCTATCCTGAGTTAACAGCTGATCAGCATTAGATATCCTATTATCTAAATTACTCATCTTGTAGTATGTATTACCTCTGAAATAGTAGATGAAGGAGGGTTAGAGGGGAACAATTGCCTCATCATTATTTGGACAAAAAAAAAAGAGAGTAAAGCTACTAAGTAAAATATACATCAAGATGCACTGGCGCAGAGTTGAATTTCTAATACCACGTCTCCCTTTGTGGTGATGACTTGATGATATTCATTATCCAACTTCATTCCCATCTCTTATGTTCACATTTATACTCGCATTCATATTCAAACTAGGTCACATTGGTCATGCCATTTTTTTATTTGGTTCATTTCCCATAATATCCCATAATATCCCCCAGTGTAAAACAACCCTCTCTCCTGAACCAGATTTGCCAATTTTTAAAACTCTGCATTTTGAGAGGATGTACATATGATGCAAAATCAGTAAAAATCACTCTTCTTGGTCACCTAAATATATAGAAATGCAACTAAGATAAAAGCAGCCATACCTCTGTACTATCAGATTATGTAAGGATTACAAATGCAAAATCTGCTCCCATCGCCATAGACATTAATCGAAGAGATCTCTCTCTCAATCCAACATCTGTGCTATCACTTACCTTAAGTACTTCTCATAGAAATGATTTGTCAGGCGTGTACGGAATTTCAATTTTAACATATTCAATCCATACTGTGACAAAATAAACAAAATAATAATTTTGATAAAAGATATACAACCAGCTGGGGATTTGTAAAAATTAATAAAATCCATAATTCTATTAGCTTATGTATTGAATAGTAAACGTACAAATGAAATATTCATTAGTAAGAGATACATTGTCAACTAATAGGATATCATGTTCTATAGCTTTAGTACAATCATTATCATCACTCACTTATTACAAAGAAAAAAATGGGGGGGGGGGGACATTAAGTTTCCACCATGCTAATCCTTTTTCAAACAAACTAAAAATGAATCTGTCCCCATTTATGACAAAAATGAAACGAAATAAATTGAAACATGTCTGAACAAGTAAACTGTGAACTAAAGCCCAAAGGACTGATATGAGTACATTAATTAATGAACCCTTGTAAAGTTATCAAGTATATTAAATTTGACCAATTTTCACATTCAGCTTTTTAATGTATAAGATACACAGGAGCCATTACAGTGTTTCACGCTGTTAAAATCATCAGATGACTAGAACTATACCATTAGTCTTCTGATGATTGCAACAGTGTGAAATACTGTGTAACAGTTCTTGTGTATCTTACTTGATACTGTGTTATTTACACAGCTCTACATACATATGTATTGAGTACTGTTTACCATTTTACATATACTGAGTTTATTATATATATATATACTATTCTCTCCAGTGAGACACCTTACATGAATATTATAGAATAGATATTTAACCCCTTTTCATTACTCCCTCCCCCTGTACCCCCTGTACCCCCCCCCCTCCCTGTACCTGGTCCTTTCTTCTTACCTTTAGCAAGTTATTTACAACAGAGATCTGTGAAATAAACATAAAATACAATATCATTTTTTAAAACTTATTCACATAAATATGTATACTAAGAATGAAGAAATTTAGAGAAAGCTTGTCAATGCTTAGTAAACTGCTTTGTTATGAATACTAATAATGATACAAAATTCAACAAAACTACGAGTTGTCGTTTTTTTCTTGAGATCTTATTTATAGGTATATTGACTGGCGATATTTCAACTTCCCATATTATTTGGATGACACACACATACACACTCATTTGCAAAAGGTTCAATCCAACCATACATACTCAAGATCTTTTTTTTGTAAAGCGCTTTGAGCACAGAATGGGAAAGTGTTATATAAAAACAAACATTATTATTATCATTATTATTATTATTATTATTTTCACGTGATTGATGTATGTCTGTGTGTGTGTGTGTGTGTGTGTGTGTGTGTGTGTGTGTGTGTGTGTGTGTGTGTGTGTGTGTGTGTGTAGACGTATATATGTGTGTGTGCGAGTGTGTATACATACCGATATATATGTATATAGACTAAATCCAAAGAATAAGGATGTTATAAGTTGTTACTCGGAGTTTCACGCTTCCTCAGCGATCATCAGGCGAATGATTATCGTAGAGGAAATGTGAAACTCCGAGTAATGAGTTACAACATCCTTATTCTCTGGACTTAGTCTATAATGCTCTACTATAACTAATATTGCAACGAGCACTGTTCTTACCAGTGAGACACTTACATAAATAATATGTATGTGTGTATACATATATATATGTATATATGTATGTGTGTGTGTGTGTGTGTGTGTGTGTGTGTGTGTGTGTGCGTACATATATATGTATATATGTATGTGTGTGTGTACATATATATGCATGTGTGTGTGTGTGTGTGTGCTTATTATAATAAAAATGATCAAATGATCAAATGAATAGACAATGATACCACTAAAAATATGAATGTATTTTTTTAAAGTCAATTTTGATGACAAATCTTTGCTTATAATAAGTAGTAAAAGGCACTTACCATTGGCATTGCATAGATAAATTTAAAAAGATGGTGTTTAAATAAATTAACATCTCTGCCAATAATGGCACTTTCGATGGCTGTACCATTGGAAATCATCCAAACATCACAATACGTACGTGTTATCAACATAAGCGCTATTAAAATGATATAACCAGTCTGAAAATAAATACATATATAGGAGAATACAAAAGTATCAGAAATCAATGAAAACCAGTACCGGTAATAAAATCTGGGTTTTTTTTCAAGGTTTGACAACCTGTTACAAGAAAAGTGGGAGTTATGATAAAACTGGTATTGTTGCCAAAATACTGTCCCATGATTTTCGTGGGAATGCTGACAAAAATAAATAGTTAACCTAATTGCTGAAAAATAAGAAGAATTAATTATTTCTAAAAATGATATTAACTATACACCCAGTGTCAAATATGTATCACTTCGATTTTAATTCCACTGGGGACAGTACCCTCACATTCATGCAATAATTTGCAATATTACGCCCAAGCACACTTTGCCCAAATAAGGTCATATAAGCAAAATATTGTTTTATAATGTATTTCAATGTTCCATGTGATATATGATAAAACATTTACAGATCAGGTCAGATATGGGTTTTGTGGACCTCTGAAGTATGGTTTACTGGCTCATAACATTGTACAGCTTTGGGCCGCAACATTATACAGCTTTGGGCCGCAACATTGTACAGCTTTGGGCCGCAACATTGTACAGCTTTGGGCCGCAACATTGTACAGCTTTGGGCCGCAACATTGTACAGCTTTGGGCCGCAACATTGTACAGCTTTGGGCCGCAACATTGTACAGCTTTGGGCTGCAACATTGTACAGCTTTGGGCTGCAACATTGTACAGCTTTGGGCCGCAACATTGTACAGCTTTGGGCCGCAACATTGTACAGCTTTGGGCCGCAACATTGTACAGCTTTGGGCCTCAACATTGTACAGCTTTGGGCCGCAACATTGTACAGCTTTGGGCCGCAAATTCATATCCGGTCTGTAAAGATTATTAGACATGTATTAAAGTCCATTGGCTAAGTTGTCGGGTGAATAAATATAACAATATTTGTGATATATTTGTTGACTCAGTCTCAACATCTTGCGTCAAGTCAATTATAAATATCTGAGAGAAAAAAACATACCTCTGGTGTGAACCAACCTGGGACAAGAACTCGTAATATCCTCATCATACGACTATCAAACACAATAAAAAAAGACAACAATGAAAAAAGAGGCCGTAGCAAGAGATAGACCAGCATTAGGTGGAAGATTTCCATTTAGTATTTTGAAATATCCTATTGTTTTTGGTGCAACTTTTTAGTGTTTTTTTTTTTAGTTTGATAACATTGTGAATCATATGAATGCACTACCCACACATACCACTACCTATGGAAACATAGCTGAGGTGTAAATTCCAAGTGTGAACATCATTGTAGCATATTACTTAGCACTAGGTCTAGGTGCAGTACAAAGTTTAAGTCTATTTGTAAATTCATGAATATCACCTGCCTGCACCTGCCTTCATCATAATATTAACCATTCATATTACAATGTATCATTTTTACAAAGTAGCAGTCACATATGCCAAAATTTTGTTTACAAACATATACTTTCAATGAAGAATAAATTTCTAGTCATTATATAAAACTGTTTTTATTTAAAAGATGAAATATACCCAACTTTTTTATTTAAAAGTACTCACCTGATGAAAACCCCATCAAGGGCAGCCTTCTCTGACTTCTTACCATCCTTGTCTGTGATTATAAGGGGAAGAGTTGCAGCACTGGCACTACAGACAAATTATTGACGAGAAAAAAATTAGTAAGACATACTAAATACGTAATAAATTAAATGTGCTAAATATCGATATGATGGTTGTATCTGTGATTAGAGTTTACACTATTCGACGGGTACATGTAAGATTTATACAAAGCTAGGGGTTCAGAAAAGTTGCACAGTAGCCTAGGGGTACAGGGTAAAATTAAGTATTGTATTGAAAAAAGTATTGAAAATCACAATCAGGGTAACAACGACTCCTTACAGAGTAATGGATTGAATTGTAGGGCTTCTTGAAGACAATAGAAATATCAACATAACAAATCTTTCTTTGTTATATGCAATTTTTTCATAATTAGTGACAAGACTGGAGAAGAGCAGCATTTGGTGTAGATTGTAAGATATGTCGTGTCATTCCACACTTAACAGGTGTCCTCTGTGAAAGGGGTTGACTGATGTGTGAGGGCGCTTACCAGTCATAACGTCCCCGGGTCAAAACGTCCCCGGGTCAAAACGTCCCCGGGTATGACCAAAACGTCCCCGGGTCAAAACGTCCTCGGGTATGACCAAAATTTAACCAAGAGACTTGACTGTGTAACAGTTTCCGTTCCTTCCCTAAAAGTGTCAATAATTACCGTGAAAGTTGCAATTTACTTTTTCACCGACTCGCCAGTGCATACTACTTTCGTTCATCACGATTAACTATATTTGCATGATGTGCTAAATACATTGATCAATCGCAACATTCAAGTATTTGAAGCATCGCCACGCGTGACTTTAAACCTTACCGCCCTCTTCATTTGTGTTGCTAATTAGCACTTGTGTTAGCCGATCCATGGGAGCCGCATAAACATATTTTGGGCACCTGAGGTGGGTACGCAGTCACATTACTGTATTGTGATGTAAGAAATAGTAAGAAATAAGGATATAATGTAACACACACACACACACACACTCACACACAAATAGTTTGGGTCGAGGAAAATGGAAAGACGGGGACGTTTTGACCTGGGGACGTTTTGACCCGGGGACGTTTTGACATATGGAAACCGGGGACGTTTTGACCCGGGGACGTTTTGACTGGATACCGTGAGGGCGCCCTACATTTGGTGATGTTCATGGATGAAAAGAGGTACACCATAGATGTCAAATGTAGTCATCATATGCATAATGTAGAGCAATGAAATATTTGATTGTTCCTTGCACACAAAATCGCATGATCGCACAATATGACTTTTACAGAAATTTACTGTTTTGGATAAACAAATGTAATAATACAGAACCTCATGTGGGGGGGGGGGTGTTGTATTTGCACACATGAATGAACTTCAAAAGCATAAAAAAAAACAGAAAGTCCATTATATCCATCTATCTAATTATAAATGTTAAAAACAATTAATCCTTTATACAAAGAAAGACCAATTGATGCTCATTATAATTTTATATAATTAATTTGCTGAAAATGTTTTGAGCTCTTTGTCATGGATTAACTTTTGTTTCAATTTTTAAAGATGTGTAATATAGAATGAGTTTATATATATATATATATATATATATATATAATTAATTTTATAAAGTATCCTACATTTTGTATTAGACTTTGGTAAACGTACTTTGAACTACCCGGTAACAGTGTTCTACACACATGTATTAGAGTGGCGCTCGAGCCACACCGTGTCAGGTCTACAGGGTCAACACACTTTCTCTGTCACCCTGACCTCACACCTTTTGCAGAATGCGACTCCTCACAGAGACGTCGAGACCAAGTTCATGATCACCACGTTGTGGCTGTCGACTAGCCCCGGAGAACTAGCAGTGTTGATCAGTTGATTTCCGACTGTAACGACACACTATCGTATTTTCACCGGTACTGTATTATAATGAGCTCACCCGTACCCGACCCGTCTGACGCCTCTATTTACGTAATATTGATATCACCTCATGCATGTTCATGTTCAAGTCATGTTCAAAAACAACCCTGAGTAATATCGATTCATTTTATTTTTCAATTAAATATTAAAAATTAATGTTGACTGTGCCGTTAAGAACTTTGAACCGCTTCGATTGCACAGTCATTACCCGGGTGTTATCTATATCTCGGCATGACATGACCGGCTTCAAATACCGGTGTTCGAATCCGATCATCCGACGATATCACGATCGCTGACATAACACTCAAGAGCGACGTCGTCGGAGTATCTAAACACTTACCCTCTCTTCTGTTTTTGTTTCCCCTTCCTTGCCTGGTTGAGGTAATACAGAGCGATCAAACCGACCACGGCAATTGCCGAATTTTTTGACGTTAGCTTGCTGAAGACTGCCATGATTGACGATGGTAGGTAATGTAATCGAATGATCACCTAGCTGTATGAGTCAAAGGTCATAACAAAGCCCTAGATGAAGCACAGACACTAGAGGGCGTGTTTTCAGTCAAGAGTTGGTTCGTATACGGTATATCATATGTTCCCTGAACCACAGATCGCGGTGTAACCAGATAGGTGGGATGTTTCATGCTTACATTGTTGTCTACAACGACAGGGACGATAATGAAGATGCAAGAAAATAAATTCAAACAACTTTCGTGACTCTGAACCCCCACCTCCACCCCGGTGTGACCTAAGCATTGTTTCAGAAAAAGACAAAAGCGAAATCTCCTAAACTTTAAACGAAGTTATCTATTACACTAGTTTATATAAGCATCAATACTTATTATAGGCCTAATAAAAAAAATGTGTGGTTCCGATTACACCCAATTTTAGAATAGGAAGGGTAGGTAGATTTTTTGTTTTATTTTATTATTATATATTTGTTTCATGTCTAGTTCAGGTAGTTATGGTTTCTGTTCTTTTCCATATGGTTTCTGTGTTATTTTCTCATCAGATATACAGCCATATTACAGATTGGAAGAACAGTTTTGATAGTCAGTTTCCGTATCCACTATTTCTGGCGAGACTTCACAATTTTCGTGATTTTATTCGAATATGTAAAAAAAAAAAAAAAAAAAAAAGTTTAGGGTCGGCATTGAAAAAATAGGTGGGCTTGGGTAACTGGAACCGCACAACTTTTTTTAGGCCTTATCTAAAACGTAGACGGCCCGGTTTATACATTTTATCGTAATAGCATGCGCGCAGATGAGGTGAAATTTGCCAAAGCAGCACAGAACATGTACAAGACTAGCGAGCTATACCATGAGAATGGTCCCATAATATTAGGTCAATTGTCAAGGCAATCATGGCACGCGCTATCCACACGCGCAGTGTCAAAACATTTTTTTTTTAAAAGATGAAATAAGTGAATTTCTTATAATATGATGATCATATAGTTTTTCTATGAGTATTTTAGAAAGTAGATTTGTCCAATTCTCTACAGATACATCATTTTGGAAAGTTTGGAATCTGTGGTTGGAATGAAATTAGTGGACTTGTGCCGAGTTTATTTTTTTATTTTTGGGACGTACTGATAGTATATTCTGCTTAATACTCAGTGAACCATACGTAATTTATTTACTGTCGACTCAAACCTGGTAGTAACTTGTAACAAACTGATGACGTATTGATGACGAAACTTGCAAACCCGCCATGTTGAATGTTGCATCATGGGAAATGTGATGATAAATACTAATCAAATACTATATTGTAAACAATAATGTTACATTGTTTTTA